>NC_085102.1:510000-584197 GCF_963422355.1 Corticium candelabrum | reverse complement strand
CCTACCCTAAAACTATGGGGTCTACGGGATCGGTCATATTCTTTCTTCTATTGCTCTTGCCCATCCTTGATCCCCATCTGCGCGTTTCTCCAAGCAGCAGAAAATCTCAACAACATGTCCGTTTTGTAGTCATCCATTTCCAATTGACCAGGGCGGTGTTACGTTGTTCTTCTAGCACTGTCTCTGTTGGTAAACGTGCATCACGACCATAAAGCAAAAAGAACGGTGACTCCCCACTTGATTGATGAAGCTTGACCCGGTAGGCGAACAAAAGGTACGGTAGGTACCGGTCCCACTGTGGTCCGTAAAACGAAGCATGCTTCGCGATCATGCATGTCCGTAAGTATTCGATTGAGTCTTTTCACCATACCGTCAGTCTGTGGACGGTATGCTGAAGTACTTGTATTGATCTTTTTCATTCCTTTAGTCTACAGACCTCAGTCATAAGCTCGGATAGAAAGTCCGCTTCTCGATCCGATAAAAGTTTATTGGGTACTCCATGTCTGGCGATGGTTTCTGCAGCATGGTCGGCGGTAGCGAAGACCTTCGGCCACTTCGTTAGGTAGTCTACAAGTACAACAACATACCGATATCCTTGAGATGTCTGCGGCAGTGTCAACACATCAGCTCCAACGCGGCCGGTGGAAGGGTCCTCCAACTGGTATAGGCTTGAGGGGAGGTCGGTCTTTCTCCCAGAACTTGACGTTACACATGACCGGCATTGTCGACGAACATCACTTCGCTTACCATCCCAACAATATCTTCGAGATAACATTTCAAAAGTCCCTTCTCGGCAAAGTGCCCTGAGAACCGTCCGCTATGTGCTTCAGCAAGCAATATCGGTCTTAGCTTCTCGGGCACAGCCACTCGTCTCGGTAGGGTGGTTTTGTTTCGACAAAACACAGTACTCCATAGATCAAATCAAATCGTGAACTTGCCATAACAATCCTTTGTGCTTTCGCCTCGTCCACTGGTAGGCTGTCTTCCTTTCTCCATAAACTAACTGACGTCTACATAATAAGGATCCCTGGCCATCTCTGACCACCTGTTGTCTCCTGCATTAGTCGTAGCGAAGTCCTCAGTTATCTGCGGATTCGCTTCCTCACTGCCATCCACATTCATCGCAGCAACTGGCTGTGAATTAAACCATGGGTAGTGTATCGCTGCAGTCGAAATCTTGCACCTTGTCATCGCATGCCGTCGTAGTCAAAGGTGTTCTGGACAACGCGTCCGCGTTACCATTCTTCTGTCCAGCCCGGTACCGGGTTTCAGCAGCTATCTCCTGAATTGCCATTCTCCACCGGGCTAACTTGCTTGATGGGTTTGGTGTGTTCCACAACGACTTTAGCGCTGCATGGTCAGTATATACTACTGTACGGTGTCCAGGCAGATGAGCCCTAAAATGCTGTAGAGCCCATACTAGACCCACAGCTTTCAATTCCGTTACACCGTACCGGGTTTCCGTAGGTGTAAGGTTCCTACTGGCGTACGTCATTGGGTGTAGTTTCCCATCTGCTTGTTCTAGGACAGCCCTGAGTCTGTAGCCACTTGCATCCGTCTCTACATAAAACGGTTTGCTAAAATCCGGATATGCCCGCACCGGTGTAGTCACGAGCTTTCCTTTCAAACTTCGGAATGCTCTTTGGCAATCCTCTGACAAGATGTACTTCACCCCCGCTCTCAGTAGAGATCGAGTAAGTGTTGCAAAT
This sequence comes from Corticium candelabrum, assembly GCF_963422355.1. Lineage (NCBI taxonomy): Eukaryota > Metazoa > Porifera > Homoscleromorpha > Homosclerophorida > Plakinidae > Corticium > Corticium candelabrum. The sequence continues at coordinate 582,488 of NC_085102.1, read as the reverse complement.
TTGGGTAAGAGCTTCCTATAGTATGACGCTAGCCACAAAAATGAACGCAACTCATTGACATTTTGAGTACAGGGATCTGTTCGATAGCTTCTGTCTTCCGTTTGTCTGGGCTGGCTCCATTGGCTGAAATCACATGACCAAGATATAAGACTTGCTGACCTAAAAAACCTATATATTTCTGCGGTTTCAACTTTAGTCCAGCTTCTGACAGACGATTAAAAACCTGCTCAAGGTTCTCAAAGTGCTCGTCCACTGAGCTCGAGAAAACGACGATATTGTCCAGATATACACCTCATATCTTTTCCAACCCGACCAAACTTAACACCCCCTAATCTGTCAAGGAGGTCATCAACTCGAGGAAGTGGAAAATTGTTTGGGGTGACAGCATTTAGCTTCCTGTAATCCACACAAAACGGCAACTACAGTCCTTTTTCTTGACGAGAACAACCGAGCTTGACTAAGCACTAGAAGAGGGATTATCTCTTGTGAAAGCATATCCTCTACATCTGCACTATTCGCGGCCTCAGGGCGAATGGTTCTCTTCTTGACCGTTGCTGGATAGGTGCACAGTTCCCCGTTTCAATCTCGTGTTCGACTAAGTTTGTGCGCCCCAGCTCTCCCAAAGACGGCAAAGATATCTGAGTGTTGGAGAAGCCATTCCTTCGCTTGAGAGAGAACATCTTTCGATAGGGCACTATTCGAAAAGTCCAACTGTGACAGCAACTGTTCTTTCTCTCCTTATCATCTTCCGTGACACTCTCACGCATAGAGACTCCTCTTCCAGATTTCACTATTTACAGCGTGCACTCTTCCGCCATCTGTGGGCACAATCCTATATGTTGCATTCACACTGTCTTTCGACAGGAAGGTTGAATCGACAAGTTGACAGCTTTCCGCTGTATCCACTACCCTTGATGGTCTTGGCCACCCATTGGTCACCATAATTTTGAACCTCACCGTGTTCGTTCAGAATCAAGACGGTGCCCTCCGTTTGTAGTTCTCTCTCCTTCTGCCAGTCTTGACGAGGCTCAAATAGAACAAGTTGACCGGATTTCCAGTCTCCTTCTACTCGTACCTTCACAAATGCCGCGTGCTCAGGGGGAACCCGCACTGCTCCAACCAGTCGAACATTAATTAGCTTGTTTTACTTTTCCAGCAAACCCTTCTGTTGCTTGACGGACCTCTACTTCAGGAGCTAACGATACCAGCCCTAGCTCCAAAATAGTCTCCAGTCCCAGCAGACAAGATGATTCAGCCTTCGCTGACACAAGTACAGGTACTTTGACGGTCGGTCCACCATTTAGAAATAATTCAAGCTCGACTAGAGCCATCACCGGTATCTCCTGGTGATTGTAATCTGTCAATTTGACTTCGGGGCGTCTCAAATCACTACTGATCACTCTGCCCTTTCTGTCTTCTTGTAAGAGCACTTCTTCATGCAGGTACTACGCACACAGGCTACCCAGTATCTAACATTGCTTCCACATCACATCCTCCAACTTGGATTACAGTATAAGGACGCAGTTCCACAGCCTCAGTAACAACCTCTACTTTAACTTGCTCCTCTTTCTGTGTGGCTGCTACAGATAACATAGTCGCTGTAGCTGTAAGTCCTCGTATTCCCTTTTGCATTTTCAATCTTCCCTTCAAGGTTTACTGACTCTGGTACTGGTTGTACCACTGACACTTGATTCGGTCTATTACCTTGATGGTGTTCAGTCTTGGCGAGTCCCTTATCACTTATTTCCAGATTAGGGCAATCAGAAGCGCATTGACACTTCCGTTGGCACTTGAAACATTTTATCCATGGCTTTCGAGAACCTCACCAAACTTAGCTGAGCATGCCTGCCTTTGCTACGTATCACCGGTTGTACGGGTCGTCATGGACTCACTGGCTTCTCCCGCAGTAGTCAGTTGGACCAAACCTCCTTTGACAGTTTCTCCCAGCGGCTGCTCCTCTATTGCTTCTGCCATTCTAGCCTGGCTGATGCCATTCTCAAAAGTCTCTAAAGAGTACTTCAAATGTCTCTTTCTCTTAGACAGCAACCCTTGCTCAAATTGCCCAGGTAAGATTTTGGCTCTGAGCTCCACGTCCATTGTGCGTCTAACAAACGCCTGAGTCATAAGACGTTGCAGGGCCTCTGCAAAGTCGTTCACCGTCTTACCATCTCTTGCTGCCGAGTGTTAAACCGACTCCTTCGATAAGAGTCAAGTTTGATAGTTGCATCATCTTTACCAAGGAATGACGTGCTGTTTCGTAAGTTTTCGTTGGTCATCTTTCAATGTTTTATACATTCTAAGCGCTTTCCTACTCAGATGCACTTCAAACTGAAGTCGTTGAACCTCCCCTGACAGTCGTGCTAAGCGAGAATGCCTTTCAATCTCCTTTATAAATGACTTCAACGCGTCCTCATCATGGACCTTTTCACTTGTAAACTTCGGAAGGCGAGGTAAATTCCACGCCAACATTGCATTAGTGACCGTAGCCTGCTCCTGCAGACTAACTTGAGGCGGGAACTGGCTAACCACTGTTGGTGGTTCAACGCTTCTTATATTTCAAGCTTGGTCTCTATTTCTTTTGTTTGCACCATCAGCCATGTCATTATGAAGGAAAAACAGCATTTGCTGCTTTTGAGCTCCTCTATCTACGCATTCTTCTGTGCTAGGATTTCCTCATACTCCTGGCGCATGCGCTCTTTGTCTGTCCTCAGTTCGTCCAGAGTTATTTCTGATCTTACCCGAACTTCCTCCTTAGCTTCCAAAACCTGAAGCCTGACGAATTTACGCTCTTCCTCGAGAATTCTCTCCGTCTCGGTAGTTCTCTTCAGAGCTGAAGTTTCTGGTCTTCCACCTCTTTTCGTAGCAGTTCAATCTCTGTCACTCATGGTTATGCTTCTTGATCGCGATAGGCAAGATATCGGTTTCTCTCACGACCACGCCTCCGAACTTTCTAGAATGACACGTGAGCTACACCTGCATGACTAGACGTTGTCAAGTCCGTCTATGTCCACACGTTCGTGCGCTTCTGTGAACACGCACCACACGTTCACACTAGCTGATAAACGTTTACCTCACTCACTGCGTACGGCATCTCTTCCGGACACAGGCCTCCAAATGTAATGCCGCCTTGCACACGTGATTACTATATTCCAACGCAACAACAAAGCAACTGCTACTAGACCGTTAACAGACCGCCGGCAACTCTTTCTCCCTAAAACCCCGTCTGCATCACAGTATCCTTACATTGTTGCAAAAATCACAGTGTCGTCTATAACTTAACTGAAATTTGGCGCTCCAAGAGAATTTGCGAAAGTGAACGTGCATTGTCCATGACAGCGCGTCTGTTTACAATGTGACGCTCGCGACGCTAGGGACGACACTGGCGAGGACGCTAGCGACGACGCTCAGGCAGGCGTCATATTGAAAACACTCGAACGTCGCGTCACGAGCGTCGTCAGCGTCGTCAACTTTGTCAGCGTCGCCGATGCTAGAGTTGATTCAAGTTCAACTCTAGCGTCCAAACCGGAAGTGCTCTAGCGTCTACTGGAAGCACGTGCCTCTTGTCGACAAATCAGAGACTAGACCCGGGAGTGAAATAACCGGAAGTAAACTATGGAAGAGAAGCCTACCGAATGTGTGTAAGTCTAGGTACGGCTGCTTGTGGCAGATCAAGTCACGGTAGCTTGTAGATGCGAGGCGCAAGAAAAACACTTGGAAAAACGTATCAGAAAAACCGGGCTCCCAGCAGCAGGCTGCCAAAAAATGTGGAAGTGTCTCCGCGACAACTTGGTGCGGGAGGAAATGAAAACCAAATCACAGACTTTTGTATTCATGGTATACGATTATGATGCATGAGCATGCGCGTAGTGCTCGTCGCTAACACGATATTGTACATGACACAGCGTCAGCTTTAGCATTTTGACAACTCCTTAGCGTCTTCGCTAGCGTTCTCGAGAACATCCTCGCGAGCGTCGTCGGCGTCATATTGTTCAACCTGTACACACAAGTCTGGAGACGCTTTGCACTTTGTTTAGCTAAACGAATTATTCATCCATACATTGGAAACCCTAGCTGAGACGAGTGGGTTGGGCTAAAACCTCAGTATGTAAAACATTATCACGTGATGAGATATGTGATTACATACACCAACCAAGGTTTAGCACTGCAATGTGCTTCTCTATACATTGTTAGAGTTGCAAGCCTAGTGTAGGGATCAGTCGATTCATGCAGCTGTGAATGAGATTTTCTTCAGTACACTGGCACCTTTGAAACCAGAGTATGATTGTGGCAGTGATCAAATTCTGTCTTTTACCAAATATCTACAAATTGCCCTTTGATTATACATCAAGCAAATAAAATGAATTAGATAATTACAGCGCGATGGTGTTGTGTTCAACACTGAATGCAAACCATTAACTAGATGCTCCTGATCGATATCATAGGCTATACAGTAGTAGTGGTGACGTCATCTAGTCTTTCCAACCCAGTGGTACAGCAGTGGACAATAATGTAGGGAGTGAGTTGAAAAACTAGATGACGTCACCACTATGTAAAACTTATTACCCGAGCTAGGTCCGGTATAGGTAGTCGTCCGACGTGCGACCATACAACTGTATTAGTAAACTCGATTAGCGTAGATGCAAATGAAGCTATTGCGACCAATTCTCTTTGTTTTCTGGCATTCAACGACAATTCTGCCATTGGGCGTCCATCCTGTACATGCATATGGTGTTTGGTCGTTTGCTTTACATACGGGTAACGTGCAGTTTTCCAACCAACAACCGAGCGTCTACTATTTTACTCCAGCACGTATGGCCTGTAACATTTGGCTTATTCCATAGTGTTTCTGCATAGAGTGGTTCTTCAGTCTGACAGCTTGAATTTTTGGTGTGTGTGGCTAATTATTGTTACGGTATCCAAAGTCAGAGCGAACAGAGACACCTAATCTACATTTGCACGTGCATGTTTTCTCACACAATTAATGTTTTTTGGCTCTGGCGGCTCTGGGTCACCTCATTACGACACCCTGTGGGTCTAAATGGTTAGTTGGAGATAGCTGTGTAATACGATAGGCGTAACTACCACGTGAGGGAATTTTCAACGGTGTCAAATTCATGAGCGCTCATGCCTCGTGATCCTCTCTCCGACCTCGGAGAGAGATTGGGTCTACCTCGGCTGACACTGTACATGTACACATGTCTTAGCATGTGGCGTGCATACACCCGCCGAGGGTTTAGCACTGCAGTACTTCTCTATTCATTTCTATTGTTTTATGCAATCCCTACATCTCTTCTCATAAGAATGGTTTTGTCTAGTGCGAAGCTCTAGACTTAGTTAATTAACTAATTGTTAGAGAAGCGTAAATGATCCTGTCATTCTGATACTCTGCCTGCATGACCTTCGCCAACCATTTAGCAGCAGATTTCGAGTGTTGTGGACTAAACATTCTAAAAGTAGATTCTACTTCTACCTGCATTCGCGAGTACGTTGAAATTTCAAGACCGCGATTTCATTTGCAGAGTGCGACTTCCCTCGTGCTCTTGTCCGCAGCTCCAAGCCGTCGTTTTCTCCCGTGCCATTCTGCAGCGTACGGGAACTGCAAAACGCGTATACTGAAGATCTCGGCTATCAAATTGCCAAGGCTTGCAACTGTTACCGGATATCAAAGCACAGACATTCAAAACGCGCTTCGTAGGAACTCTTTGCTCTTCATTGCACAGTACCAACCAATTAACATTCAGTATGATTACACTTGACTTTCAAGCGTTGCTAGGTGTCGACGCGAAATGTACAGTACACCGAATTTGATCATTTAATACACTAAAGAAAAATTTAGCCACGCCCCCATAAATTGAACGTTTCTCACTTTACAGATTGGCTTTGCTAAAACTGAAAGTACTCCTACGTAGATCAAGTCTAACACTTTTCATTACGCAATTGCAGAAAAGATTTACGTTTGTTCTAGGCCCTTTCTAGCAGTTTGTAAACACCTGCCCATGCCCACACACCAACCAAAATATCCACACAAATACTAAATATTCATATCAGCTAACAGACCAATAATTGCAATAGTACATGGTTATAGAACATCAAGTAGTGACAACAAACTGAAGTTATATTGTACTGGTAGTCCCTATTTCCTGTGCAAACATTGTGTGGTCAAAATTCACAGTCTTAAACAGACCCAGCAACAAATAAGTGTGAAAAGTAAAATTGGCACAACACTTCTGCTACCCTAAAGTTCAAATTTCATGACTCGATGCACAATACATAAGTTACTCACTGATGCTATAATTATACTAGTTTGCAGGTTGGTTTGTGAGTTTGTCACACATTAGCTTGGTCTGCAGTGAACTGCTTCTTCCTCTTCATCCCCAGATTCTCCACTTATCAGTGGTCCCAATCTCATCCCCATATTCATTAACATAATTTCTAATGGATCGGAGCGCATTCTTTTTTGGTTTTCTGCAGCAATCTTCTCCATACTGGCAATGTGATTATTTTCTGAACGTACTGATGCATGTCCAACTATTCTATCATAATTCTGTGAATGAGGAGACCATAGTCTAATGACTGGGTCAATTCCACTGGTAGCCAGTAGTAGCTGACTTGGATGAGGTTGAACACAGTTTACAATAGACTCATCTCCATTAATCACTTGGACTAATCGAGCTGTTTTCTTTTCCCAGATAAAACAATGACCGTCATCACTACCAGCAGCAATGTACTGACTTTGACCACCAAAAAAGCTAGCCTCTTTAATATCTGTTGTTGTATTACAATGACCACAGTAATGAGATTTGAAATCAAGAGCAAGGCGTTGAAACTTTTTCTCTACAGTACTTTCAGCCTCCACATCAGATCCATTTGTAGAATCTAATAAAGAAATAGTAAAGAGACATTAATCAACAAACTATGAATTTTTTAGTGACCATACAGAGTACCAAACCTCATATCAAGAACGACTGTCTAACACAGCCTCAGACAGCGGCAGGCAAAAAGGACCTTATGTAAACTGTACTGAGATCACGAGCAAAGGTCTCAGTGCAGTTCATAAAAGCAAGTTCTAAATATTTACAACCACTGATTTCTTAGCCATCATACTATTGATTTTAGATATCACGATAAAATAGAAAAACCTCTAAAAATGAAACCTGCTAAGACTCTGAGCTTATAACTCCAGAAGTTGTCCTAACTGTAATCTTAAAAGTACAGTGTACTTCACCAGTCCTTAGGGAAGGACACAATAAATCAAACAGTTAACGACAACATCCACAAGTATAATACAACAGTGCAATGTATGTTAAAAAGAATGTGAAACAATGTGATCTGTTGCAAAGCATTCAAGTTTCCAAGTTGAGTATCTATCTCTGTCAACATTTGAAAGAAGAGCATTCTACATACTTTCACACTCTCAAGATCAGTGTATGATAGTGCACCAAATATGTGAGGAATTCACATCAAAACTCACACTGGGCAGTACATGATGTTCTCAGCAGACTTCACAACTACATGTATACCCAAAGCAATGTAAGTTTGTCAGATGCTAATTCTAATGCTTACTAAGATATCCATCAGTTGACAGACCATATCTTAAAAACAAATTGAAGAAACTCGCATTAGAAGAAACCGATGTAGCCTAACTAGATGTTCAATTTGACCTCATCATTGTTGAATTGTGTTCTCCTGATGTCCTAGTCTCAGCTCACTGTCCATCACAGCTTAAGACAATAATGGCCTATTTTAATCTGCTGTGGAAAAACTGCTGTACGACATGTTACTGTAAGAAGCTGATTACACTAAAAAGGTTACCTTACAATTTAGATATCCTTTAATCATATGTAGGGTCTGGACAAATGTTGTCAATGTCTGGTCAAACTACAGTGTGTCCAGGCATTGTCAGACCATCGGAAGAATATGACTGTTTGATGCCTTAGAGTGAATATGACCCACCTACTCAATAAATGAAAGCCAACACAATGTTTTTACCTTTGCTCTTTGACGTCTTCAAGCTCTTGCTGGCATGTTCCTCAATCTCTCTAGCTAATTCTCTTGATTTAGCTGCACGTGTTGGGAAGCGTTGCTGGAAGTGCTGGATACATTGCCTTGCTAACTGATGCCACTTCAGCTGATGAAAACAACTTGCTTTGTTCAGATGTGCTTTGTGGTTAGTTGGGTCAAACAAAAGAGCAGTGTAACAATCTCTTAGTGCAGCATAGACATCACCAAACCTAACAGAACAAAACATAATAACAAAACTTTAGTGTTAGGTCCACCCCATTCATCCATCTCACAAGATTTCATGACATCGAAGAGCATACAAGTAGATTACAGATAAAAACACCAAGATGTCATCTAAGTTAACAGCCCTTTACTTGCCAATGTTAGTACTTCAATGATTAGTTGCAATTTTAAGCCAAATTCAAGTATTCACATGTAAATCGCTGCCTCATACTTAATTAAATGCAAATGTTGCCAATCAGGCGTGAAGCCTATTAAACTTCAAAGCAAAGATATTCCATAGTGTCCATTGTGTCAATATTCATAATTTGAGATTTGTTTCACCAGTGTGTATGATATGACAACCTGATGCTGCAACCATTACTGCAGAAAGAGACACTGCAAGTCTAGTACAACCCATTAACCATTGCTATAACTAGAAAGATCACTAGAAATTCAATAGTGTAAATTTCAACACTTACTGAAGTTTGAGCCAGTACATCTACTAGGTGCATTCAATAAACAAGCTTACAATCAAAATTTGAACCAGTCTTACTAAAGATTTTGGTAATATACAACCATCAGTGTCAGAACAATGTTAAGACTGCCACATCAAATCAAAACAAAAAGTGTTGAAAGTGTGACTGTGTCATAATAGCATGAGTGCTTAGTACCATCTTAGCTTTTACAAGAAAATTCACAAGCTGCAAGCCCTTCAACAACTAAAATCCAGACAAGGTCAGATCAAAGAGCTGGATTTTACAAAAACTATTGTTAGCTTATCATAGGTGAGCAGTCCAAATTGGTATATTAAAAACACACAATCATTACTTGTAAGTTGCAGCAATAGTGTAAAGCAGAGCCTGGTGTAAAGTGGTGTGTGTGTGTGTGTGTGTGTGTGTGTGTGTGTGTGTGTGTGTGTGTGTGTGTGTGTGTGTGTGTGTGTGTGTGCTGACATGAGACGTTTCAATATTGATAAAACATGCTGGTTTCAAGTTGCTCAACTTCGCACGGTTTGGAATTGCTTTTGCATTTTATCTAAACATATGACAACTTTTCCATGAATACCAGCCTGTCTTCTACACAGCAAGGATCTCTTTACAGCTGCAGAGTCTGCAGTAAAGCATTCGTGAAAGCTCAAGATATGGCACAGCATAAATGTGATGCCATTCATTATAATAGATCCAGAAAGAAATGAGACATGTGTATTCAGGCCAGTATCAAATGGCAGGTATCATCAATAGCTGGCCGGCTTCAAGGTTCAAGGTTCAAAGTTCAAGATTCAAGGTTCGAGGGGTGTGTGTGTATGCAATAAGCAATGGTCACAGTAACATATAATCAACCAAAGTTTGAATGTATTCAGTAGCTTTACCATTGGCGCTTGAGATATGCTGCTGCTCTATTGGCATGAAGTACAGGTTGTTTAGACGAATATATCATGGCTTCACTGTACAGATAGATGGCTCTACTGTACTGTTGTTGCTTAAAAGCAGTGTTTCCCTCCAGCTTCAACTGCAATGCACGATCAGAGATTGGCTCCACTGTAAATGTATCTTCTCCTGATGTGCTGTCAAGTCCATTACTTGTGCTATTGGTAGACATGCTACTAAAGTGCACTGGTTGTCTATGGTCATAAAGATCGTATAAATAAACTTGTTCGCCTCCCAGATTTACCAACAGCTCTCGCCCATCCAGACTCCATGTCACATACGTCACAGCATACTGACGATATCGTTTCATACGTTTGGTAATCTGCTCGTTAAGATGACCAGGACAGAAAAAGAAGACTGGTGAATCATCTGCATATGGTTGACTTGTCTGTGCCTGTGGTCTTGCAGTGAGTTTACGAATATCAAATAAACGAACATATTGATCGCTACATCCAACAGCTAGAAGATGTGGTTGAGTGGGATTAAGACTAAGACATTTTGTTTCTGTATGTGGACTAGAACCCGAACAGAGATTAATGAGAATCATGTCACGCTGAGATGAAGATTCTCTTAGATCATATTGCCTGTAAAAGAACACAAAATTACTAAATCTTGATAACTTGCAGCCAACATACTACAGACACACTAACACTGTACTCAACAAACACAATAAGTAAACAAGAATTGTTTGAATAGCATGAGAAAGTATTTTATTGCAGTTCAAGTAGCAATACATCAGTTACAAGTCCATCTACCTCCCATGTCCAACATTTTCCCATCTCACTGTCTCTTAATTAATCTGCCTAGTTTGTCAGCCTGGTCCATCTGTCTGTCTGCCTCCCTGTATATAAGAAAGTGACAACCAAAATTATTCTTATTAGATAAAATGTCAAATGTCTTAAATGATTGTAAACAAATGGAAAGTCAATCACAAGATGATCTTTCGTAATTTTTGCTTCAATCTTACAATAGCTTAGAGCTAACCAGACTATGCATGCAACATACCATTATGTCTTAGATTTTCAGTATTGTGTACCACTGCTACACCAGTAGATGCTCTTGGTCATAAATTACAAATATTGTAAATGACAAATATTTCAGCATGCGACAATTTTGTCAAAGTCCACCAAGTCACCCTTCATCAAAAAACACATTTTGTCAGGAACTCTGCAAGTAAGTGCAAACAGTATCACAGTATTAGGTGCACACTGATAACTTTAGTTGCATGCTAGTGACATATGAATGAGCAGCATCTGGTTCATACTGAAAAGTGCCTGGTACTCTGGTCATCGCAACCCTTTAGGACCAGCCAAGTAGTGTGTATAGTACACTAGTACAGTGTCATTGTGCCTTGAACTTCAGTGTAGGCACACAAAATTCAGGAAACAATATACCCTTTAGCAATAGCTGAGCATGCAGAGAAAAGGCATTTGCTGTCATCCAGAACGTCCAACACCAGACCCAAGATGAGACAGTACTGTGTTATAGAAAATATTTCCAGACAAAATTGATAGCTGCACTGTAAGGAGTATTTGATAAATCAATGGTCTTGACCCTAGAAGGATGTTTTGATGCTTACCCACAATACTATGAGATCGGACTTAAACGAGAAGTCCAACAGAAATGAACTTAACTTGTATGAGTAGATCTTACCAAGACAAATCGATTGGTATAAGTTACTCCGTTATCTTCGTTTTTGTATACGAGAACAAGCGATGTTACTGTGATGAGCAATGCTCACACGCCTGCTCTGCGCTTCCTGGTGGATTAAGCTCCGTCCACTGCAAACGAATGAATGTGTTTACATGTGACTGCTACGATATTATGAAGATCTGCCTTCTTACCGTCAGTGGTTCCTTTCTAAAGTAAAATGGTGTCGGTAGAGCTGCTGTCCCCGCCATACTATCAAGAAGAATTCCTCAATACCACGGCTTACCTAGAGAACGCGCTTGTGCTTGAGTATTCGTCTATCCTTGTTCTTTTAATATCCGAAGAGAAACGTTCAGAATGCTGTCTGGCGTGTGCAACAGCGGATGATCCTGTTTTTACATCCAGGATTGTAACCTTAGACCAATCAGCGGCAAAAGAAAGTGAGCAGACTGGAGGTGAAAATAGGAACGTCCTCTGTAGCACACGTCAGACGGCGCACTGAATGTTTGTCTTCGGATATTAAAAGATATTAAAAGAACAAAAATAAACAAATACTCAAGTACAAGCACGTTCTCTAGGCAAGCTATGATATTGAGGAATTCTGCTTGAAAGTCTAGCAAAAATCAGCTCTACTGACACCATTTTACTTTAGAGAGGAACCACTGACGGCAAGAAGGCAGATCTTCATAACATTCTTGGATTCACATTCGGCATTCTCACTATATCCGTAGCAGTCATCCATAAACACATTGATTTGTTTGCAGTGGGCAGAGCTTAATAGACCAGGAAGCGGGGAATGAGCACGTGGGCATTGCACATCACAGTAACATCGCTCGTTCTCATATACAAAACAAAGATAACGAAGTAACTTATACCGATCAACTTGCCTTTGTAAGATCTACTCATACAAGTTCAGTTCATTTTTGTTAGACCTCCCCTTTAATATAAGCTCGTGTAAAGAGCTTACACAACGTTTTTACTCACAAATCATGTGTAACCCACATGTAAGCTACAGCGAGTACATGATACATGCAACCTCGATAAACAGTGCTCTTGATGCCGTGCTGCCCTTCTCTAACAAGAGGCATAAGAACTGTACGAGGTATCAAAAAGAAAAGCTTCTACGCAGACACATCACTAGGATCATCTTGAATAGTTTGTAGCACCAATGAACAGTAAGACTAAAAAACCTGAACAAACACGTGGATTGATTGTTTGCACAACACAAGGAAATATTGCCTGGATAATTGCATCAACTGGCAGATCTCCTAAGAACTTCCACGTCATGGCCTCATGATCCATTTTGATAATGCCAAGCCTGTCATTGCTGTTGATGTAGTGATTTCAAGGCTCCCAGTGATGTGTGATGTTGAGGTGTTTTAGGCAATCACTCCACACATTACACAAAGTTTTATGTGTCCAAATACGGCCTTCTTTTGTTTTACAAGTGAGAAGATAATATCCCTAGTGATCAATGTTTCTCCGTACTCACAAATTGTAAGGTAATGATTGAGCAAGTCGCATCTTATAACCCAACCTCATTGTGATGCAATGTAGAAAACAGGGAATTATTTTGACTCAGACACACTGAGCCTTGGTAGGACTTTCTTGTATGGTGTTACATGTCTAATTATTTAAGTGCCTCTCCTACTGCAGCCATTTTGCACGTAGTTTTTGATAACCAACTTCCAAGGGAGAAATGGTGTTAAAGGCAGCTGAGGTTTTCTCTGAATAAAGCATGCTAAGGGGCACCTAAGTTTATGAAATTAACAGTTACACAATTGGAAAGGCCATGACGTGCTAAGAGACAAGGTTTAAACTATCATATATGCGTACCAATGGATGTTTTGTCCAAACACGTCCCAACACTGGTGCAGTATTTGGTTGGACAAACAACACACTTGGTGGGACAGTACCCTGTCCTACCGTTATTTTCCACACTAGTGATGCAAGGCAAAATCATTACATTTCATGCAAACTATTTGCAGGGTGGGGTAGGGAATCCAACCAAGCACCACCACCAGGTCCTTGAAGAGACCTAAATCACACAGCAGCATCAGACTTGGTTTGTCTTTCATTTGAACACAATCTGGTTGTTGTGGTCTTGACGTAATAGATGTTGCAACCTGATGGTATTCAGAAGAAGCTCAGAAAGACTTGCACTACTGGGCAGAGCCTCTTGCAGTTGATGGCTGATTGATTCCTCAAGTGTACAACTGAAATTTGCTCAGTTTGATCTCTGAGCATCAAAAACAATTTAGGGAGTTTTACTAATGAACCGGTCCAAGAAGACACAAATGCAAGGTTACATGCAGACTCAAGTGAAGTCATTCCAAAGCCACCAAATCGAAGAGGGAGAGTTGCTTGTAGCCATTCATCATCATTTACTGCAGATGGTAACCAAACGAAAAATTGTTTCTTTAGTCAGCTGATCATGGAACCTTGTAGCCATCGCTCAGCTGTCTAGAAGAGACAGTCCTAGCGAGGTGATTCAGACAAGAGATATGACAAAAATCTTAAAAAGCATTCCAAATTGGGGATCTTGTAAAGAAACAAGTTGATTGCAGAGTATTACCAGATGTACCGATATCTAAACAAAACACTGCCACATATTAAGGCTGCCCAATTGGAATGCCCATTATGTGAACACCAGAAGTAGCAACTCGAACAGTCCCTTTACTTCTAAAGGAGTAGAAGCATCACTGCAGAATAGCTCACTTTTCTTACTGGCTATGATATAATATGTTAAGACCAATCTGCTATAGGCCAGAAGACACATCATTTAGACTTGAAAGAACACCGTCTAGACGGCCAATAAGAAACATGTCATCAAGATAGGCAAGCACTTGAATGGATGAATGATTTTCTTGAAGATCCAGAAGGAATGAATGTAAAGATTCAGAAAAGAGTGCTGGCACAAGAGCATCACCTTGGTGAATTCCCTCTTCTGATAACAAGAAGTGAGCAGCCTTTCCATCATCAAACACAAGAGGACCAAATCCCCATACAACTAATATACATTACAGCAAATGACAGGAAAAGGCTTCATAGCCTCAGATAACAAAAAAGCCTGTTCATCTGACTTAAATGCATTTTAAATGTCTGTCTTCAAAACAACCCATTCTGGATAGGATTCAAGCAGCAAACTGACATGATGAATTAAAAGCTCTGATCCTTCTTCAAATCCAACACCATGTCACCAGAAAAAAATTCAGAGAAAGACTTCTTTTAAAGACAAACAACTTTCACAATAAGGCGTCGTAAGCATTCTCCCACAGCAAGAAGGAGTTACAAGATGAGTTACAGTATGTCTCACATAGGCTTCACTGCATCAGCAGGAATGCTACCTTTAGCAAGTCAATTGCAGACCATGAAAAATTAGCAGTGCTGTCCTTGCTGGCTAGTGCTTGAAGTGCTCGTACTTCGTATCTGATCCACGACTCCTTTGGTAGCTTGGAAGGAAGAAAACTGATTCCAGTAAGCCAGTTGCCCTCTTCACCGCTAGACACTTCTTTTACCCTAGATGGATGCTCAAAAAACAGTTTCTGAAGAAGCTGGAGCAAGGCCTAGCTTTACTCAAGTAATTTAGCTGCCCTTAACAATTCACCTCATTTTATTAGTCAAAAAGCCTTATTTTTCGTACCATCATTAGTAGACCCTTTAAAAGTTGACAAACATGATGCTCCTTCTAGACATACTAGTAAAAAGTGATCCCATTGGAAATTGAGAAAAGAATAAAACTCAGATCTAGCATGTCTGACTCCAGAACTGCCTCCCCTGGTCTGTCTGTGTGTCTGTCAAAGATCATCATATATTTCTCTCGGACAGAGCTTCCATCAAGTGATGAAACTAAAAACGCTATACTACCAAGTCCAGAGCATGTGACCCTCCTAAGGGTCACAAGAGTCACAAGAGACTATTTTTAACGGAAAAACTTGCAACTGTCAAAATTTGAATTATACGATAAATCACTTAAAATTCTACTGAGTTTTCTAGATAAAATAGAAGCACTACAGCATTTAAACTATATTGAAACATCTTCTCCAGTAAGTTTCGAACTCTGCGGCATTCTGCTGGCCACTCTCATCTCTTATGACAGATTTGAGAGATCATCCAGGAACTTCAGAGCCTTTCCTCTCCAACATCCAAAGTGCTCAAACACTAGAGACACGACTGATACTGAGAAACCACCAGGGAGTGACTCCACTGAGTATATTTTGACTTTGTTGTCCTCTCTCTGTGAAGCTGCGACACTGTCAACCAAAGTGACCTTTGATAAAAGGTCTAAACTCCATGAATATGCCATCAATACGTCTGTCTGTCTGTCTGTCTGCCTGTCTGTCTGTCATATATTTCTTATACTTCAATTAGGATACAATAGCAAATGGCTAACTACGTTTGTCCTATGTCAATAAAAGCAAGAGAAAACAACTAACATCTAAATACAATACATATTTAACTATCAAATGGGTCTGTCCTTGGGTGGAGTGTGTGCCTATATGATCTTCACCTTCCCCATCAAACAGAACCAATACATCAATACATCAATAGTGACCATCCAGACATCACAATGTTTGATTCAAATACTGGACAGAGTCCATGGAGTAGGACATTATTAAAAGGGTTAGCAGCGAATAAGATCATGCTGCAGCAACAAAGAAGAAAAGAAATTGAAAAATAATCAGAAGAGCTTGTTCCAGGAGGGTATGCATCAAGATGTGTTACCCTTGTGATAGGACACTTCGGGAGGTAAAGCAGCATATTCACAACAGTCAGTACATCCAGAAGCCAATTCTAATGCCTCCATGTACTTGACGTATTGGAGAAAAAGATTTTCTACACAATTCTACAAAGATGCAATGCCAAAGTTGTCCTCAGAAAACTTTCAAAACTGTCACCTAATCATTGTGATTTAGATAAATTGCTTGCTTTTACAAATTCGTAGCAGATGTACAAGTACAGTCTATTGAGGATAAATTGTCTGTCTGTCTGTCAGTCTGTCAGTCTGTCTGTCTGTCTGTCAGTCTGTCTGTCTGTCAATACATATATTTTCAAACATTGAACTATTATACACCATCTAAGCAAAGCAACTAAATACTACCCAAGCCAATAGGGCTTGGTTCTACCTACAACTATTTATGTTTATGTGGTTGTCTCTTGAAACAATGTCTATTTTTCTGTCAATCACTCTAGCATTTGATCGTTGTAGACACACAGCAAACAGTATGTCTTGAAGGTTGATGCATTTGGCTTTCCGTCTTCACGTCTTGATAGCTGTGACAGTTTCTTCAAATAGTCTTCAGCTTTCTCTCCCCAACAGCCAAAATGTTCAAAGACTAGGCACAAATGTTGGTCAAAAACCTCCTGGTCGTACTTTTTGATCTTCAGATTTTCTCTTCTGGTTGCCTCTGCTCTCTGAGTTGTAGCTCATAAAACTGTGTGTCTGTCTGTCTGTCTGTCTGTCAGTACATATATTTTTCATATTTGAATTAGCATACAATAGCAAATGACTAACTACGTTTGTCCTATGACAACAAAAGCAAGAGAAAACAACTAACAACTAAATACAATATATATTTAACTACTTGGTTAAAAGGGATCATGTGATCTATTCTATAGAACATCTATGAGTTTGGGCACTTGGCCTGTCCCGACAAGGCATTACTGATTTTCTTCAGAAGTACATTGGCATTGCAACGTTGCAATTGAATGGCAATTCTTTGACACCAATAGTCTTTAAACTCTGCCCTGTTTGATTTTCCAAAGTCATCCTTTGATCGTTTTGACAAGTCATCTAAATAGGTCTCTGTCTTCTTGCCCCATCTTCCAAAATGTTCCAAGACTAGTGGAACCACTCTCACAGGCAACCCACCAGGATGTTTTCTTTCTCAAAAGCGAGCCACCTTCCTGTCTTCCCTTCTAGCAGCGGCTGCTCCCTCCATAGTGGCTGACGTTGGAAATATCTCCAAACTCCACGGATGAGCAAGTGCTATTTCTAACTCTACTGTCTGTCTGTCTGTTTGTCTGTCCAATACATATATTTGAAATAGCCTCGACGCTAGGCCATCTTCGCTTTATGTGGTAGAGTAACGCATGCGATTATACCTAGGGTTCACATGACCGGAAACAAAGTTGCTACTGTAAGGCGAAGATTGGCCTAGGGAAACATTATGCATAAATACCCTCACGTGACACATTATCCAATTAATCAATAATCTTCTTTCAATTAATTAATAAAGTAAGCTCCTCCTGGTTCGTCATCATCACCTTCTCTCATTCCGTAACTAATGAGCAACCTGGGAAAAAATTTTCCAGCTGCATAGGCTACAGATCAAACGACAACCAGCTGCAGATCGGCAGAACATTACAACTCCATTGAATTGCAAGGTTGACGTGGGTTAGGTAACCTCAAGAATTGACAAACACTTGCCACAGTAACAGAGATTGTAGACATCTAGTTTGCACCTGTGCATGCGCCCTCTTTGGATTGTAGAGGTCCTGAGAGGGCAGAATCTTTGGAGGCACAGGTAGAATTACACTCACAAAGCGGCAGCAGTCCCGTGTGCACGCATAGAGGTAAGTTTTAGTTCATTTTCTCGTGCTTCAATCTTTGCGATCTCACGCTCATTTCTTCTCCGCCTGCCATTTTATTGCTAATTAACTAACTGACTTTACAGATACCGCCTAGTAATAATCATTACGCTAATTTAATTGCATACATAATGTTGGAACAACCAATCACAACATGAGAAGTTTGTCACGTGACACAATGTGTACAGTGGCAACTTCGTTTCCAGTCATGTGAATGAACCCTAGGTATGATCGCACACGTTACTCCACCACGTAAGGCGAAGATGGCCTAGCATCAACGACATATTTGAAACATGAATCTAGCAACATACAATATGTAGCTACGAGTCCAACTATACAGAATCACCTAGAGACTAAAGAGAACAAGTTTAGAACTAAAACTACATTTGTGAAAGGTACCAAAGAACCCAAAGAGGGTTCCAGTTACTACAGCACATGAATTATTGGGGATGAATGTGCAGTTTGACATTTTCTGTCTGTCTGTCTGTCTGTCTGTCAGTCTGTTGGTCTATCTGTCTTAGTTCTCTATTGAATATATCATCAAACTAGTATAACATTACGAACACTAAACCAAAGCTAAACATAAAACTAAGAGTCTATGGGACCCAGCTAGTGCCCTCTCAATCCACCAACTAACTACAATGGCTATTGAATGAAGACCACAACTATTGTTGCTAAATGATGGTCGAACTGCTTAATTTTCTCTTTAATTACTCGTGAATTAGACTTCGGCAGAGTAACTGAAATCATCTGCCTCCACAAGGCCTTGAACAGTCCCATTTTTCTTTCCATTGGCATCTCTGGATTGAAGTGTCAGTTTGTTCAAAAAATCTTCAGCATCTTTAATTAACCCACCAACCAATCTATCTGTCTGTCTATTATATTACCCTACTTATAAGTGCATGCCCTTATTATGTGAAGGTTAGTAAATGGTGTGACCCTGGCATCTTGAACTAAAGGGCATGCCGCTATAGGTGAGAGCCTCAAACACCTAGACCTACCAGAGTAGCACGTTCGCAAATGCACAGTCAACAACTTCATAGTGTTTGTGGAGGTAAATTTTGCAAAAGACCTATAGAAATGCTCACTCTAGAGTAATTTGAGATGTGTGACAGAAAAATTACAGCAGAAGAAAAGGCATCCATATGAAAATCACAGATAGGAAAAACAGCTTTAGTGATTAGACGTTTGCAACAATAGATGTGTCTTATTACACACTTTGTTTGAATGTACGCATGATACGACAGTGTGCACTGTATTTCCTAGAATACACATTGCCCTCAAATGAACCCCACAGGGTTCCGAGGATGAAAGAAATACAAGCCACTCTAAAAATCCATGGCACATGATACACATAACTTTTTGTGCTTCTCCAGCTGCCGTTACTAGCTGGCAAATGCACACACTCAGCTGCTGAACATGGCCACAAATGACAACAAGCCACAAAAGGACAACAGTCCAATGACAGAGCTTTAAAGCTTAGAGGATAGTTACTGGATATGCTGATTGACAAGACAATAGAAAATGACAAACAGTTGGAAATGAACAAAGTAGTAGATGACAGTGACGTAGGTTTGGTACCTGATGAGTGATGTACCCACTTTATATACAGAACAATATACATGAGATGGCAAGTAGTACACACAATTCATTTGACTGAAATAGAACCTACCCAAATACAACCTGCCCTCAACCCTGGCAGAGTTCTTCAGTATGAAATAAATAAAACCATGAGTTCTATTCAAAGAAATATGGTACATGGGCGACCATAGAAAGTTTCCCCTCTTGAAAAAGCATGCCATTATATACTTCTAGACATAAGGACATTCTCCTAAACTTTCCATTTTAAAAGTATGGCAAGGTAATATGGCATCTATTTGTTATTAGACACGTGTGTGTGTGTGTGTGTGTGTGTGTGTGTGTGTGTGTGTGTGTGTGTGTGTGTGTGTGTGTGTGTGTGCGTGTGTCTATCTGCAGCTCTGTATTTGGCCAACCAGTTACTACTACTACAACTAGTTATTGCCATTTCAGTACTTATCATTAATTTTAAAAAGTCACTAATAACGCACCTGACTGTACCATCCTCTGCTGCACTCCAAAACATATAAGGCATGTCAGGTGTTACAGAAATTCGCTTCACTCGTTTCTCATTAGATCGAAATTCTTCAATCACCTCACCGCGACTCAAATCATGAAGACGAATTTCACCATCTGCAGCTGCTGTCACCAACAGACCATCATTAGATTGAGGTAGAAACTAGACAATAAGCACATTATGCAGTCAAACAAAATATTTCATTCCTACAGCTTATAGTGTAGTTGTAATGTGTTTGCCATATTAGAAGAAGACAAACAATCAACAGTATCTTCTGTTCAGAATTTCTTTCTTCAGCATATTACAAGTGCTAAGCCAATCTACCTCCTTCAATCAGTTGTTATAAACTCGGTTGATATCCTTGCAGCTCTTTTCCAATCAGAGTCTCAAACAACTCATTGCACCACTGCTCCTAGCCAGCTGAATCATACAGATTTTAACCTAACTAGCAGTAATCACTGTCCACTGCATAGCTATGAGCACTGCATAGAAATCTCTGTATCTCTCAATTGTTTATCAAGTGCATTCGTTTAGTTGTCCAACTGCTCAAAGATAAGCCATTTCATAAGTGTGTGCGAAAGAAACGAGTACAAAGTAAGACAACAGCTTCCCTCTTTGAAGTGTGCACACTACAAATAGTAATAGGTAGAGTGTTAAGGTCACCTGATTACTGGTCTACGTACAGCTTCCCATACAACACGCTGTCTCCTTCAGAGCCTCATTACATCAGCTATGCATAAAATGTGGCTTACCGAATCTAACACCACATTAGTTGTACAGTTAAAACTCATCTCACAAAAGTAGCAGCTACCATTAAATAAATAGCAAGTTGTAAAATTTGAATATTGTTTTAATATTCTACACTACTGTACATCAAAACACGTATGTAGCGATTACTGATAGCACACAAAAATTGACTGCTACATGTGAGCAGCTGCTTAATTAATCAATACAGTCAAATTGACACATTTTAAGTAAAAGTTCAGACCCATTCTTGTGCATCACTGCTTAGAATGCACTAAAGTTCACTGCCCTTTAACTGCAAATGGTCCATGTGACTGCTGAATGAAGATGGCTAATGCTAATAAAGTAATACTGTATATGGTAAAACTGTTCACAAAAATTCAATTGACCACATGTTAGAAGTAGCCATTTAATCAAGTTAATTAACTGCTAGCACAGGCTTTGCTGTATTAGCCACCATTGCAAGTTCCAGTGTTCTTCATTTACATACATAACTAGCATGCAAGATTGTGTGCTGAACTGACTTTACTCTACAAGCGCTTTCACATAAAAATAGCATATATGCAGACACCCCCATCAGTTCAATTAGCCAGTCAGTGTTATTCTATTTAGCCAGTCAGCGTTATTCTATTTAGCCAGTCAGTGTTATTCTATTTAGCCACCTGTCCTCAATTATAATACATATGTGTAAGACAGGAAAACTTGCAGCATATTACATAGTTGGGAAATGTCACAAATTTTGACACACTTTTGTACTCACCTTCACACTGAAAATATTTCCTGAGTGCCCTGTTCTGTGAGTTAACCTTCTTTTGTAAGCCAAAGCATCCCAAATTATTGCAGTCTGATCATCAGAGCCTGATGCCAATACTCTACAAAGGCATTATTATACAAACAACTAACCATCTGTTTATCAGACCCTACAATTATGTGTAAGATTACAGTATAATTATAGCATACTTACAAAGATTATAAAGACATCATCAACACTGAGTAGATTACATATACCACCAAAACAGGTGATGGTTGTCAGAAATGTTACAGCCACATTACTATTGCAACTGCAGCCTTCCTCTGTATGCTTTGACACAACTGCACGTGACATAAACGTGTGTAAAGAAGCCATCTTCTTCCCAGTACTTGGTATTTCTTATATGTTGCCTTGCAACCATTAAATTAGTCACCCCAAAAAGCACAGATTCTTCTACAATTGCCCAGCACTAAAACCACCACTCCTTGAAAACAAAAATGCAGTAATCCCAAATGATCTCCAAATCAAACTAGTTAGAAAGGTAAGTTAAACTTATTTAGGAGTTAGTTACAACTTTATATACAAATGAGACTACACCATAAGTAACAAGTTATCCAGTAATAATGCAATTTTTCAAGCAGTTACACCTGTACTATACACATACTATCCTACTATATGTAAAAGTCTGTCTCACAAAACAGTTGAGCATCAGAAATAAGCCCAAGCTGAACAGTTTCATTTTGCAGGTATGTCTGTCTCCGTCATTGAAATAGAACTGATTGCTTTCTATTAGCTGTGATTTTGGTGAAAGTAGGCCAACAAAATGGAAGTCTTTTATTAAGTAGCAATTCTTGAAGTGTAGTGACACTCACCAGACACCTCCTGTTGCTTAGACTCGACCCAGTCTCTCTCCACCCTCGTCATTTCCCAGATTATCAATCCTCGGCACAGAGAGACTGGTTTCAGACCGCCCACTGACGTCACTAAATGCACTAACTGCTCACCATTATTGCACCTTGTTACCGATCTGTATCAGATGCATAAGTTATCAGACGTATGTTGTTCCAATAAACGGCTCCCGGGAGCCGATAATTTATGCAAGATGTAAACCAAGCAGCTAACGATCCCATACGTTGTCAAAGACAAGCACGCATTACACTTCAACACATGAACTGCGTCTCAGCTGTTTCTTGTCTAGACCCATTTGCATCGCATTCAGAAGCTCTTGGGAGCCAACTCATAGCACAAACGACACGTAAGATGCCCAGATCGTCTGACAAAAGACAAAACTCCCGATCAAAAGCCACACTAACTCATAGATCAAAGCGAATCTAGGCGCAGAAAGTGATAGGAACGCTCTCCTGGCAATTTGTGAAGTGTTTGTGCACCACGCCTTTAAGCCACAGCAAGGGCGGTTACCAAGCATGTGGAAATGTGCCCAAGGCAGCTGGCACACAGTGCGCACTAATGGCAGCGTTTCGTGACGCCAGTACACGGTCTAAATGCAGTCTCTCTGTTGCTAGTTTGTTTCATCTCGGAACTTTGTCATAAAAGATGAGTTGTGGTGTTTGCAATAATACAAGTACAAAGCATAGTATTCATGTGGTTCGGCTGTCTCTTTCAGGCACATACATACATAAAAACAGTGCCAGCTCAGTGTTTCAGGCTTGGTCTGTCAATAGAAATAATGAAACTAATAAATATGTCCATACAACCCACAAGCAAATGCTGGTAAACTGCATCTTTGTTAGACTGACTTCTAAATGGCTTCTTCATTGCCCCTTAATTGTGTAGAAAGCATGAAAAGTTCTTGCAATGTGTAGAAAAAGTTTTTGGTATACAAATACCTTACTTTGACCACCAACTTTACTGCTCATTTTGCCTTCTGCAAACAGACATAATCTCACACCCTGTAAAAAGAGCACCACTGTCCAGGAAAAACACTTAAAGTTGGTCTCCATAAAAACACTCTGTCGTCTTGCAGCCATTGATATCATAACCAGTTGAAATCAACCAATTCTCTCCAATGATAAAACCAGAAATGGACATGGAATGCAATTCATACATTCTTTTATGGTATTCGCCTGTAATAGCCCATGCCCGTACATACACCCATGTGCAGCAAGTCAGAACTTTCTGCTCGAAAACACTCATGCCTAAGTATATGCCCATGCCCAAGTGTACGCCCAGAATATGAATGAGCAGAATAAACAAAATGGTGTTACAGAACATCCACCTCCGTCTGTGTGCGTTTTAGAAGCTGGTGTCAGTGTTAAGTAAAAAGTGCTTACCGCTAGACTGATTTCTTCGTTGCAATTACTGATACTGATGCTGTTGACCTCAGAGGTTTACACACAACAATGTTAATAAGCTTTTAAGGCAAACCACAAATCACAAAGGCTGTTACAAACAAAATGCTTTGAGCAAAATTTACATGAATGCAGATAAGAATATTGGCAAGAAAGCTATGTACTGACAAATTGTGTCACAACATCACTATAAGATATGAGAGTACTTACGTTCCATCTCTGTTCCATTCCAAGCAGTTTACACAACTGCTATGACCCTGCAACAATATATAGTAGTATTAACCACTTGAGCAGCATTAACTTTTCTACTATGATCACATTCCATAGTTAAACAAGATTGCAACATGTTAGTTGCTGTACTGTATTTCCGCACATTTAGCTGCATGCTGGTAAAAGTTAGGTTTACCAGGAAGTGGCTTGCCTAGCCCGGCAAGTATACCGGCATGCCGGTATAGGGCAGGGAGTGTTGTTTAAAGCGAGGACATAACTGCACATGTGCTGTAGGTCGATTAAAATAGCAGATGTTGACGCTGTGCTTGCAGAGAATGTCTTCTATTGAAGACAGAAAAGACGATGAGAACACAACAGACAATGTAGAGCAATGATCACAGCGTGGTAAGAAGTCCTACACTATTAATACACATTTCCTCCACAGAGTGCTACAGGGGAGTGTGTCGATTTCTACCGTCAATGTCCACCTCGCCAATGCTGGTACAGTACACTGCACATCTGCTTGTGTACACCTAGTCTTGCGTAGCCAGACCCTTCCCCACTGCATCAAACTTCCGGGTGTATACAATGACTATCATATACATTGCCAATGTGGTAGCTGCTGCTCTAGCTACGGTCAACTATCCCGTGCTTTCAATGTATTTCTTTACTTTCAGTTCCAAACGAAATGCAAAAAAAAGTATAAAAACATTTTGAAATAATGAGAAAGCTATAGGGTTGCCGTATGAAAAAAATAGAAACAAGATCATGTAGGGTGTGCTGTGACATCTTTCATGAATTCACTCATACAGACTGAGCAGTACATCATCCCTACATTGCATTATTTTCTAAACACTTAGTATGTGTTTTATACCTTAACTAGATGGTGCAATGTGTAGGGATGATGTATTGCTCAGTCTGTATGAGTGAATTCATGAAAGATGCCACAGCACACCCTACATGGTCTTGTTTCTATTCATTTTCGTACGGCAACCCTACATCTTTCTCATTTTTTCATAATGTCTTTATACCTTTGAGAAGAAGCTTTGGGTGCTATGTAAGTATGATAAGTCAGGTGGAAACAAGGCTAGAGCCGCTAGGGAATGTGGAGTGTTCCAGATTATGTATATCATTGCCAATAGAACAGCTACAGCATACATGAGTCTAGTCTTTGGCAAGACTAGTAATATTACCTCACTTTCTCTGGCATGCTGGTATACTAGGTATACCGGCACCCTGGTAGATCCCAGCGTAAACAGGCATGCACGTACTTCCTATAAACCACTACAATTAAGGCCAAGTTAACTAAACAATCGATTATCGTCCAGATTTTTCTTAAAAGCCAGAGAGACAGACGTATTTATTTTTATATCTAGTACAATATTCAATACATAATATGCATACATTGAAAAGTTATGTATGTGCATAAATTTGAGGGTATATTTGTTGCTATCTCATTCTTCATACTGCCGTCTTGAGTCTCCAAGTAGGACGTCCAAAAATAATCCAGTAGGAGACCCCTAAAATCCTGCTGTAGTCTGTAAAGGTATCTACAACTAAGAAGGCTTCTCTGGAATGATGCACCCATACCATGGCTTAAGAACCTGACAGCCACACCAAATCTGAGCAGACCATGAAATAAAGCAGTACTAAAGTGCTAAACCCTCGGCTGCTAGCTTTTAGGTTACAAGACATGCAGCTGCTACACCATTTAGCATCGATGCTAGGCCATCTTCGCCTGACATGGTGGACTAATGTGTGTGATTACACGTCAAGATCACATGACCAGAAACAACGTACAAGAACTATACTTTTGCTAACTTTCAATCTGGTCCGACACCATTCAAGCACGTTTTGGCTGTATTCATTAGCGACTGCTCCGTTTCCTATAGGAGAAGACACCACCTACTAGACCCGGCATGTATTAGCAAATCAGTACTTATCAAAGAAGAAATAGACTATGACTGCACAACACAATTCGATATATCCATGCAACTAGTTGTCTTGTAACTTTGGGTTAAGTCCACAAAACAATAAAGCACCTGTATTTGTTTAGTTAGAAACGACTTAATTACTAGGACAATTGACGCATCCGCTCTCATGAAATTTAGCACATACAACCATACAATAATACCACCCACATACATCTATCAACCCGCCTACATCTGTCTAATGGTTCGTTGGGTCGTCGATCAACAAGACTCACTACTGTAACCAGAAGCTCTGCCTTAAGTTAGTTAGTAACGGTCGGCGATTGAACAATGCCTTTGGCTGACCAAATGAGAAGATTGCATGGCCATTTGACATGACAAATTTGACAAAAATGGTAGCTATAGCTTTGAGTGGCCAATCAATTTGAAATCCCTATTTCAAGGTCTCTGCAGTATGACGAAATACATGGCAACTCGCATGTCTAGTATGTCCCACATAGCACATGGTTACCATCACACTTTCCTAGTGCACGTTTACTCTGCTTTGACCATCTGCATAATTAAAATAAAAATTCACAAAGCAGACACCAGATTGGGATGGACAAGGATGATAATCAATATATTAGTTGACTTGGCCTACACTTGTTTTTACAAAAATTAGGGAAGATGCATAAATCGCATAAAAACCGACAAACATGTCTTAAATAGTAGTAAAAATGTCATTATGATGTCATTCCATCTATCCAGTCCACATAAACAATGATGTATGGAATGAGTGTTGGAAAGACCGAATGACCTCATTGCTACTATTTTTTCTATTGTTTTATGCAATTCCTATATTTCTCCTCATTTTGTAGAACGTGTTTTAATCTTAGTTAACTGTTTTATTTTGTGGTTTATAGATGGTACCTTGGCTTGAAATTTACTAACCATTAGTACTCCATAAAACAATTATAGGGCACTGTGCATACAATAAAGTAGAGATACGAGTGATGCCAAAAAGAAGATAGCCCTTTCTATTCCAAATGGTGATACATAACAAAATAGAGTAATCAAAAACACCTTAACATATGTAATAGACTACTGTTTTCAGTGTCGATGCTACTAACCACCGTTGTTTTTGCTAACTTTGACGTGCATATTTTAGACCCAACAAGTCTGCTTTAATTAAGACAGCCAATTCCTGCTGACTTGTTTGTGGTGGTTTGTCCGGGACATCAACAACTACTAGTTTTTCTCTCACCTCCTGTCCTTCATACCACCATTGCCTCTCCTATAACATTCAATGGCTGACTATGATTAATGACTCAACTTTGTCTTTCTCCTCTGTAGGTTCACATATGACAAGTTCTTTTGTAAGTGTACCATTACAATTGCTCTTGTGTCAATATCATTGAAGCTGTCTGCTTGTCATGTGTATTGTTGTGTCATTACCGACTATCTATTGGTTCTATTGCAGCTCGCTTACGGTGTCTACGCAATACTACACCAGACTACACAAGACTGGCTAACTACATGCCACAGTCTACTATATAGTGTCATACTCTATGTTAATGGGGGTAGTCCCATAGTCCCTTACTCTACTACATGTATGTTGACTTCAGGTTCCTTCCCCATCAGCATGTATAGAAGGGACACTATGTCGCTGTCCACTTCATATGTGTGGCATACCTTGTTGTTTCTTGCTGTCTATAATTTGCTGCAACAACCTCTCGCAACATGTCCCTTCCTCTTGCAGTTACTGCATACATGCATCTTCATCTGACATTTGTCTTCAGCAAGCCTAAACTCTGCACCTCGGT
Organism: Corticium candelabrum; assembly: GCF_963422355.1. Classification (NCBI taxonomy): domain Eukaryota; kingdom Metazoa; phylum Porifera; class Homoscleromorpha; order Homosclerophorida; family Plakinidae; genus Corticium; species Corticium candelabrum. Next base: position 554,755 of record NC_085102.1, on the reverse strand, counting down.
AGCATGTTTCGCACCAACTGACATGGCAGGGCGTTACTATTTGTGCTACAACGTACCAGCAGCACCACCACGGTGTGTCAGTGAGTGGCTCCTCTCACTGCTTTTTATCTCCCAGTGCACTGATTCATGAACTTACTAAATGGAAACATTTTCTCAAGTCTATGGTCTGTTTCTGCCACCTACTTTGTTGGATATACTTTCCACATTCAGCCCACTGGCCACAATTGGTCACTGAATGAATTTGACCACAGAATCTTAGACTCACATCTCAAGTGCAACCGCAGAACTTTATTTTTCATGGATTTTCTCTCCTTTTTGTTAACAGTAACTACTCCACGTTATTTTATGCATTATCACCAAGTTTCAAGGACAGATGTTTTGTAGACTTACCCTTTAATTAATACTGAAAAAAGTATAAATATAAAAATTAGTCACACTGCCTATGTTGAAATTGTTTCTCCTTTTGTAGGTTGGCTTTATACAATTTAAAAGTATACACTTTTTAATGATGCTATTTTAGAGACGATTTACTCTTGTTTTAGGCATTTTCTGGAGGTGTAAAAATCTGGCCATGTCCCCAAAACCTGGGTAACCACACAATGTACAACTGTACAGTACCCTATGAGGTGTCTGCATTCTACAAATACACGCTGATATCCTAACTCAACACATGGCAAGCAGAATACACACAAAATCTAGAATTCAAAATTTAAACAAGGCCAGTCCAATTAAATTTCTTGTTGCTCAGATTTCAAAAGCCCTGTTTGCAATTATTCTGTGTCTGCTGCATTAGGGTTTGGTACTGCAAGAAGTGTCGTTACTATGTAAATGCTAACAACATGTGGCATGTGGTCCAGTGTTTGTTTCCACATTCTGCTTGTCTCTTTCAGTATCCACATCAGTGTTTAAAGTTCTCAAATACACCCTACCACCCTTATCCAAGCATCTTGGGAGCAGGTCCCCACAAAGAGAAATGTCCCCAAGTCAGAAACATAGCATTTTAGCAATAGATACCAAAATGCCCGGATCTTAGGAGTCCAGATACAAGAGATCAGAGTGTACGTAGTTATCTTGACTTCTCTTGTCTCAGTTATGTGTAAGACTAGACTGTTGTTGGTACTTATTGTCTGTTCTCTAAATCAAACTGTCTCCATAGAATCTTACCTTCCTTGACATGTTCACAAAGAATGCAAATGAGGACCTTTGAGTACACTTCTACACTTACCAATAAAATATAAAAGAGATATGCAAACAAAAGGGGAGGGACAGAGGTGGAGCAGATGGAATTTCATAATGATCAATAACTATAATAGAAAGCCCTTTGTCTGTCTGTCTGTCTGTCAATGCAAACGGCAAGACCGGTTGATGGATCAGTCTAAGCATTCTCCCAACGGGTAACATTTGGAGAACATGGAATATATGGTTTTGACATCCGACTCAATTGGGTCCCCTATTGAGGCTACCTTCCACTCGTACAAAAATTTCTCTACAACGGCACATCAGATCTCCACCAAATTTAAACTGCCCATTCCTGACCTCGGATGGTATGCACGAATCGTGTCATTTGTTGAAAATGACATCCAAAAGGCAAGATATTTTAGCATATCTGGGTATGCTCGTCGAACAGCAGCCACGTTCTTTACATCTATTCCTTGCAATGGCAGCAACGTCTTCAAAGTGACAATGTCCAATGTGACTGTCAAAATGGCTCCAAGATGAGACGTGTGATTGTATTTGCATCAAATCCAACCTACATAATTCCTACATTGAGCTCTACACTGGGAGTGTAAAGGTTGAAGACGGAAACCAAACAGTGCGCTAAATCAAGCCAGTGTGTGTCAAGTTACAAACGAGTGAGTAAGAAACTGCATGTGACTTTCAAGTTTCTGCTGCCCAGATTTATAACTATGAATGAGAAACTCGCTGCTTTATTTCAGTTACATTTTCAATTGTCTTCAACAAGATATCAACTAACAATCAATAATCTAATCAGCCCAGGCAAAAAAAACCGGCTACTCAGCTAGTAGTGATACATTTTGTTTTACACCGAAATAGTACAGTACACTAGCTGTACCTGCAGACATACATACCAACAGCAATTACATTTTTGATATTAGTAAGAGTCGATTCCTCTGTGAGCGAAACAACTGTAATGAAATACTATAACTTATTCAAAATGTCTCAACAACTATTTTTACAATAAACTATGAAGTACAACTTTTTACAGTCTATATATGTAAAAGGTCTCCATGACATTGCCTCCGAGAGTTTAGACAAATCCTGATGTGTCCCGATATGCTGTTTTAGACTCCACTTGAAATACAAATAGAGATGATGGTGGAAGAGATTCTCATTTGTGCCAGTATGTAACCATCAAAAGAGTAAAATAGATTCTCATGTGTCTAGAAGTTTGTAGGAGATGCAATGGATGTAAGAAAGTCAGCAGTGCAATACGCAAAGAATGGACAGCAATTAAGTCACAGAACAAAACATACATACAAGAAACAGAGGAACACATTAAAAGTTACAATTAGTCATTGATTCGACTGCTTGTGTGAAATATAGATCATATATACCTGGCAGTGGACTTTGGCTAGAGGTCCCTAAGCCTCGTCCTATACTGTATACCGTGTTATTTTCAGTGTTTTAATATTTCAATATTTCAGAAGCAAATACCTTTCAGTGTAATCTAATTTTGGTAAGACGAGGCACAGATTTAGTGGCAGAGCTAGAAGAGATTTGGGCACCACGTGAGATTTAGTATCGCTTGCCCACTATGTATGGTGTCATGAAGATGGTGCACCTTGCTCATTGTTTCTCCAAGCAGGTGGTTCTCATCGCTGCACACAAAACTTCCGGGAGTTTGTGAAGTATCCTAGTTACTTCCATTTTATCGGCGCCTTCTGCTCATGGGGTACAGTACTTAGAAAATTTTAGGTGTCATCTTATTTAGGTACAGAAGAGTCACACTGAATTTACCGAAAATAAAATAACACTGAAAATAACACACTATATAGTACATACATGCGTAAAATCCCAATGCAAATACATTCTATTCTATCTCAATCATAGCATCCTTTCTGCAGTCACGGGTCATTTGATTTTGGCATTATTTCTGTTTTTGAAGCCATTAAACAGTTGCTTAGATGGTGCCTATTCATAATGCTTGTAGGTACCTAAGAACTGATTTTAATGTCTGCTTTAGTTGGTCGGTCCAGTCTTCATGTCAAAAGATCAGAGTATGAACATTCAGTTAGTCTAGCCTAAACGTTATTCAGCTATCTGAAGAGACCTGACAACTAAAGTCCGTCCATGCTGACTTTTCCCCCATAAAATCTTGAACAATTTTTGACAGAAGGGTCCTTAAAACACTTCATTTAGAGCTCATGGCTTTCCCGTTCTTCGGGTGTGCATTGCAGATACACTTCTGCCCACCTTGTTATGCAAGTAGTTTAAGTAGCTACTGTAACCAATAGACAGCCTTCAATAGACAGCCTTCAATCGAAAGACAAATCCACCCCTTACGCTAATTAGTACTTGCTCATTGGATAAAAGATAGGAACATCTGCCCACACAGTTGCCCACACAAGCTTGGGGGAGATGCCAGCAAGGACTGACTTTCTTTAGTTCTAAGATCTAGTTGTGATTCAGAATTATTGTTAATCAAAGAAAGAACAAAGCTCACTACACTGTGCCATAGCTAAATCAATTCATGATGAAAGTTGCTCAAATGATCATGCCAATTAAAAGGCTTTTTCAAACAACTCATCAACTCATACCAAACATTTCAAGGTAAATGTATTTTATACATATCTTTCTTACTATGGACAATTGCCAATAGTTTGTGTTCACATTTGTGCTTGGTAAACCCAGTCTTCAACGGTAATAAGCAAATGGCAAGTGTACCCTCTCCGAATAGTGGTTGGCAATGGCCAAACCTGCTAGACCAGTTTCCCTGCAGATGCCACTTGGTTGCAAACATCACTACCATTTTGCTCAGTAGATAGCTGCAATAATCATAAGAAATGTGACATCTTCAATTTCGCTTATGCCATTTAACTTTTTTTTGTAGTGAAGGAATTGCCAAAACTTTTTTTGAGTCAACTGACCACTTACCATGGTCACGACAACATTACTTAAAAGTTTCACAAAACACACCAGTTCCAATAGTAAGGCTTTATCATCATCTTTGCAGAACTACATTCTAAAAAATCGTGCTCACGGCAATTCAACATGTGAAAGAAAGATATTGTGATCAGTGAAAGTGGACAAAAGAAGATGTGTTTCAACTTTGCGTACAAGGATATGTTTTGAAATCCTGTTTTCATAAACTTTATGGTAAAGTACACTACCTCCCCTTAACAATTTTCCTATTCAGGTTGGCAAATTTCAACTATGAACATCTAAATATATCTTTAGTTTGCTCATGCACCATAAAGATAAGATGAGTTACGCTCCAATAGACACCATTGATTTTTGCTTCCTGTGTCCATGTGTGGTTCGATCCTTAGGGTATAGTTCATGGCATCCTGCACACAGACCCAACTGCAATGTGGCTTTGCAATAGTACACTACTTTTTTGCATGCCTTGTAGGTTGTAGCTGTGTTCTAACTTACGCTCATCATCTGATCCTCACATGTACGGAGAAAATAGACTAAACTTGACGTGCTTGATTAATTAGTAGACAAGTAGAATGTTCATCACCACTCAAGCCAGAAAAAGAAACAATTGGTTCGTCTCAAGTATCGAGGTCAAAGTCTCAAATACCGAGAAACTCACGAATTTGTTACAAAAATGCAGTTTATTGTAACATCACACGCAACTGTCAATCTCTAGTGACCATGAGCAAGCAATTTACCTTAAGCTCACTCTCTAGCCCTAAACATTCAACTTGACTTCTCGTTCCATTGAACCGCCGCTCAAGTAACCGGGTACCAGCTGAGTTTCTCTTTATACACAAAGCAGTTTTAGTACCTCTATGACGAACTTCCCGCTACATTTAATCATCCATATAGCGGCGATGAAGATAACATCTCACCTGTCTATCCAACAAGCTCCAACACAACCCTTCGTTCATCCGTCGTCGTAAGCCAAAGCTCAGTGTGTGTGTATGTGTTAATTCCATAAATATCAATGGCGTGGTTGAAAGTATGCGTGTGCATGCAACCTGGTGCGCCTACTATTAGAGATATGTACTTGGAAGACAACGCCTTTGAAAGTAACGACTAGCGTCCGAAATCATGTGTAGTGTTTAATTCAGGTGGACATTGCATGGTTTCAACACTAGGTCGATCAAAACTAAATTTACATACTGGGTAATACACCTGCAAACAATAGTGCGTCTGTGATTAATTAATTAAAGAACCTTGCGTAGTTTCAGGTAGTTCTGACCAGATGATACCGTTAATTAATTAAAAGACATTTCATTTTCATAAATTGGAATAGCTAGCATGCACAGATGCTAGGCAACATCTGCTTTGTCAAACTTCTTTCATAAGAGTTAACCATCTATAGTTAATGAACTTAGAAGAGAAACTAGCAAGATACATCACAGTGCTCACAAAACCAGTCACTAGCTCTTCACCAGAACATGTAACTGGATCTGTCCATGAAACATTGTTCCACTGAAGTCTGTTCATATCAAACTAACAAGTCCAGTATGTGAAAACATTTCTCTCATGAATCCATGACAACAATATACAAATTAATGGTGATCTGTCTTCAATTAATTAAGTATAGACACTCCAATTTGTAGATACAAGAGGTGACCAGACAGCCAAACCATCCAATAGCTCTGTCATCAAACTTATCCACTGGAAACAGTCCTCTTTAGAATCTGCAGCCAACAGCTTCCTACCACAACAGAAACATCACAAATCAGGGTATCACAAGTACAAAACACATATTATTACAGACTTTAAATTAGTATTTCCAAGTGTTTGGATGTTGTCTGGACAGCAAGGGCAGTTGTCCGAACATTCAAGGTGACTAGCTGTAGTGCATGCTTTTTCATACTGACATTTCACACACACTAATTGAATGAAATCATAAAAATTGAAGGTGCTACCTATTTCAAAACCAATTCCTATCTCAGAATGAACAGAAATAGCACTACACTACAGGTGCAATCGAATATTAGTTCTAGAACTGAAATTGATGGGGGGAGCAAAGTTCTATATTGTTCAATTGATAGCTCTAGCAGTATTGCCTAGCGAGCAGGAATTGTTGGAACTGTCACGTCCTAAATGCAATTTCCCGGAGGCTGTCGAATTGAAATAGCAGGTACAGATGCTGAGGCTGTTGTGGGCCTTCTTGTTGGTTCTAATGAACATTTGTGGCGACCATTGGCTTGGGAAACACCAGAAGAAACAACTTTTGAAACTGATTGCAGCGACCTTCTTGGCGAGCAGCTCCAAAAAACCAAAAGCGAAAGCATTGCTGATGTTCGAACAGACTATATACTGTACAACGTGTGGAGTAAAAACGCCACTCTACTTCCTATTGACACATACCATGACGTTGGAGTCTATTGCGCATGCTCAACTTGCTGACAGTTCTAGGCGTTCGTTTGCTAGCAAGAGTTCCAACAGTTCTGGCAGTTCCAGTTCTAGAACTGGAACTAGTATGCACCCTCAGTCTTCATCTAACTCTGGGATTTCTGAACACTCTCCCCATTTCGCTTCTGCATGTGATTCATCTTCAGACGAGTGAGTCAGTCTTCATAATTGAGTAAACATCAACATCTGGAACATACATTATCCTAAGTACTAATGAATGACTAACTTTTAGCAAAGTTCTTGTAGCCTTGAACTTCCAGACCAGAGAGAGCGCCTGGACGAAACCGTTTTACCTTTTAGTTTAATAATGAGATGGAAAGATCCCACACTTTTGCATTACACAAACATATCATTTGTAAATGTCATGAGATCTTACAAACGAAGAAGAGACGACTGCCGTGTTTGTAGCAATATATTGGTGGACGGCATGAAAGGATGACTCTTTGATTCTGTGGCAGAATGATAGCTACTCTAACCGTTCGACTAGCGAGACTACCGCTCGACCAGTTGTCACAGTGATGCTGCTGTGCATGTCCTGTCACCACAAGCTTGCAAAGATTGAAGAACTGAAGCTGAAACTAAAACTAAGACGCGTGCGTGCACCAGAATCTCTAATCAAGGCTCTGGTGTGCACTTAGCCAACCAGGAGGATTTCTCATGGGCGTAATCAACGTTAGCCACTTAGCATAACCAATTACTGCTACACCAATCACAAATTAGAATCGAGCCAGTCTCTCCCCACCTTCGTCATTCCCAGCCATTCAACTATATATCCAGCTAATATCAAACAGAAATCTGAATAGATGGATGTTGCTATTCTGTACCTTGCTGGTTGTTTTGTAATCTCTCATACTAAACACTTTTTGTTTGCATCTTATATCTGTACTCTGAAAAGTGTGGATAAAAGTTTAAACCATAGATGCCCAATGATTGCAAGTCATATTTCATGTACCATATTACCTCGCTTAGAAGGGCATGCACCTATAAGAGAGGCTTAGCAGAAAGTGAGACCAGGGAATCCTGCAAGGGCATGCATGCCCTTACACGAGGTAGCCTCGATTATCCAGACTGTCAGCAAGTTAGCACTTGTGTAATCTGCAACTTGCAACATGGCGGCGTCTGCAGGAGTTGGAGTGTCTCACAATGGAATTTGCAGTACAGTCACCGTCAGCCGATACGGCTAAGAAGAGAAAATTGCCAGAACATACACAGCAAACAGGAAGCATGTCGTCATATAGAAGTACGACGAGTACAGTGGTAGACAAATGTACCAAGAGTGTCACAAGCTCGCAGTGTACCCCAAACTGAGTGAAGAAAAGGAGGAGTTTGTGAACCGACAGAACAAGACGAAGACATTTGCACAGGCATCATAGATGGGAAAGACAGCGATAAAGACAAGAATGAAGAAGAAACAGTGATTAGATGTAGAGTGGACATCTGTAGCATGTGAAAAGCAATGCATGTGCTTTAGTGAGTAGATGTTGTGACTTAGTAGATCTGTGTTAGTGGGTAATGTATGTTTGAAAGCATTGACATGGAACAGTAAATACATTGGCTGCAATGTTGAGTTATTCCCTCACCTAAAAGGGCATGCCCTTATACCCCGGGGTATAACGGCAGTCTGCTAAACTCATAAAGGCATGCGCTTCCAAACGGGGTAATACGGTACACAAATTTCTACTTCTCCTTGCTGTCTTAGATGTAATCTCAACAAATACTAGAATTTCCACAAACTGAAAACAAGACTCAGCATTTCTGATAAGCACATGACAAAATTTAAACCCCTAAAGATACTTTCCAGTACAAGCTGAGACATACGTAATGAAGTTCATTCTAAGTGCATAACACTCAGTGTATCTCTAGAAACTAGAATTTTAAAAACTATTCTCTGAAAAGAGAACTAGATGTATGGACTGTATAAAACGTAATAGAAACAAGATCTATAGATAACTAGCTAAATTTTCTGGCTTCGCTCGGGTGCATTCAATTGTGTCTAAAATTTTAGTTACAGTTAGATGTTCTAAGTAATTAGCAGCGAGTATTCCACTACACTTCAATTCCGTATGCTGCTCGTTAGATTTGGCTAAAGTCCATTACCGAATAGGAGAATACATGGGAACTGTGGTTAATAGATAAGGAATTGAAGAGCAGAGATGGGCATAGCTAATTATTGCTAGTGGAATAAAAGGTTCTAGTATAGAAACGTTTAGCTATGAACTTACGTTCAAAGGTTCAACCAATGCCTCAACTACATAAGCTTGCTAGCTACAGCTGTTTTACTTATCAATCCATAGTTCAAAGTACGTCCACGTCAGCTTTCAAGTAGTGGGCGTCATAGCGGTGACTTTGAAGTTATCTGACACCTAGTGTAAATGGCAGAGTAGGACAGGGCCAAGTGGGTGTCACACAGGAAGTTGCTAATTGTGTTGTAATAAAGCACCAATCACAGTATTCATTAACTGATCTGGAACCTCCTCCTTGCAAGCTTTCCAATGATGTTGGAATCAAATCGCTAGGACATCTGCTTCAGGAGATACGGGTTTTCCCATGTATTCTCCTATTTGGGAATGGACTTTAGTGACAGCTGACTCAAGTTGACGTCAACTTAGTTCTAATCTAGAAAACTTGCAAGAAAGAAATGAAGCGCTCCTCGAAATGCACTTATACATACTAAACGTACGTCGTCTCTTGAACTCTAAAAGAAACCATTAATTAATTAAGTAATTCATTGTGGCATCAATTCACAGAATTAGCAACCCCTCACAGAATTAGCAGCCCCTGACAGAATTCTCATAAAGGTAATTAATTTAAAGTCGTATGCAAATTTATGTTGTTGCATGAGTTCACATGCATTTTTACTCCGTTCTGAAAAATTAGAAGCTAGACAGAATTCTCATTCATAGTTATATCCCGTTCAATTACTGTTTCCAAAAATCTCGTTGATTGGGTTAGCAATTGGTTGAAGCCATTTCGACTTGGACGACGCGTTACTGCAAAGATCTTGCTGATGTTGCGAGGGACAGGTGTATCGAACTTGGCATCTGTTCGACACGTGTCCAGTTTCAAAAAATCCCGTTGATTGGATTATTGATCCCGTTGAAGCATTTCGACAGTCCCATTGCTGGGAACAGGTGTATCAAACCTGGCATCTATAATTTCAACGCGAATCCCATGTATCCGTAACGTGCAAGTCACGTGCAGTACAGTGCCACCAGGCATAACTGGCCATAACTTTCATGCGCCCTACAGCAGAATTCCGAGGACCTGTGGTAATGCCACCAACACGTACGTGTTCCTTAGTGTGAGGTCTCTTCAATAATCTAATTATAGGCCTATAGAACATTCTGGAAAGAAGATAGAAATGCAGTGTGTTGATTGGCTGAAGAATAGGCGTGGCTAATTGATGATTGGTTGACATAATTGACTCCGCCCAAAAATGTTTGCATGTTGAGCGCAACCACGCAACAGTCGCAATTTGCATTACCTGTTCGGGCTGATGCGGAGCGTTCGCATAGGAGTTGAAAGTGAGAATTATTCAAGAATCGGCGGCGGGCTCTATCTGAGTGGAAGCGGAGACGGAATAGTGGCTTTGCCGACGAACAGCAGGCTCCCCTTTCGAGGGACGTCGAGACGTCCACTCCGTCGCTCTCTGTTTCTTCTGCTGAAGATCCTGTGAAGACTTTTACAACCCCTACGACTTCTATGGACTGCCAGGATGCGGATCCTGGCACGGAAGAGAGATTTGACGAGCTGATCCGTGACTGTCTCGCTACTCTTCCTCGTCACGATCGGATGACAAGCTCTAGATGTGAAGAATTTATTGTTTTGTGCTGTCCTTGTAATCTAGGTTGAGTGAACTGAAGTAGTGTTACACATTATGTGAAGATTCTGTTGTAATAATTATTTTATTAGCATTAGAGGTATAGCAATTAGAACAACAATTTCATTGTGTTATAACTCCGTACTGAAAGCGTCTTTTGAAAATCACCTCAATGATTTTTTGCCCCAACGTCTGAATAACGTACTCGTGTACGTTCATTGCCGACCATTGCTGTTCAACGGACAAACACAACCGTAAACAACACCCTTTCCGGGAACCCTTTCAATGAATATCTGCAAAGCAGAAGCTTTACTTTAAAATCGCTTCGACGAATTTTTAGAAAACAGTATAACAAAGCTTTGGACTAACTTTCAGAATCGTGCATCTTTCTGACAGCGAGAAACGCAATAATATGTTCAAAACGTCGACATCACAGTTCCCCAAATGGGAGTCCCTTAGGAAGATCATTTTCGAACAAGAAATTGAACATAGAGGCAGACATTTGATTTCTCCTCATTGTCTCTGAATTTCAACGCAATTGTGAATGCCAAGTTTGACTTTCGGACCCCCGGATGGCCAGTTATGCCTGGTGGCACTGTACTCACCCGGATAATCCACTCCCCGTATATAACAAATGCCGACTCTCGTCATTTCAACAGTCCCGCTGAACGTCATCACTTCGAAGACGTTGCCGGCGTTGTGGGGAACACGTGTATCAAACGTGGCAACTCTTCGACGAACGTAGACAGGCAAACGACTGTGGGCATTTTTTGAAGACCCGGATATTCGCAAAAATATCTTCCCTCTCCCAACGTCGCCCGCAATAAACAACACGCTCCGCGTGTACCGTCCAATGTCAGGAACGTGCAGTTTAAATTCGGTGCAGATTCAATACACCGTTACGAAGATATTCGCACACAAGAGGAGGCGGCTTCCGATGGCTGGAAATCGCATCATCACGGGAGAAGACCGGAAGACGACGACAGTTTTTAGGGATTCGGCGTGCGCAAGCCAAATTCGGCAGAGATTGGACTCGCCTTCTTTTTATCCTCATTTACACACAGACAGAGACAGAGACAGAGACAGAGACAGAGACAAAGACAGAGACAAAGACAGACACACACACACACACACACACACACACACACACACACACACACACACACACACACACACAGCTCTCCTTTATATACAGAGATATGAACCAAAGCCAGACATCAGTGCTGTATCCTTCCAACCCATTAAATGTAAAAAGTAAGGAATATGGGGGCTAGAAGGATTCACTAATGATGTCTGGCTTTGGTTCATATTATCTATAGATCTTATTTCCATTACTTTTTATACAGTCCCTACATCTATGTCTCTCTTCAGAGAAAGGTTTTAAAATTATAGATTGGTAAGTTTTTAGAAGTGCGAAAGTACAACCTACTCCATTAACTTAAATAACGATTCTATAGCTTATGAAACTACACATTTCCTAAATCAACCTTGTTAGACATTTATGTTGGTTTGAAATCAGTCGTTATATTTCAGTTGCAATAATACCATAATTTCACTCCTCAAACATGTCATCCCCATTGGCTGAAGGTATAAATACTTGCTGCGCATAAGACTTAGCAGTCAAGGCGAGATTCTCACTTACAGGATATTGCAAATGTTGGGTTCCTGTATAAATTGTTATGTGTACACGTAACACTTGTCATTTTTGCTCCTGTGTGCGACATAGATCGCAAACAATTTCAGAATATAGATCTGACAATCGCAAACATGATCAAATTACACAGTTCTGGTGATAAACTCATTCATGAACGTTTTGCGTAGTTGATCGGCACCTTTGTCCATTCCTGCTGGTTACCATGGACAATCAATTGCAAATACTGCTCCGTGATTGGCACAAACTGTGTAATAGAGTTGATGGCGGTTGTTAGATCAAATCTACTTGAAAAACCCTATTTTTTCAACATTCCTTTCTGTTTCTATAATCACCAAAAGAATAAAGTTTGAGTAATTCTAAGCATTTTATCAAGTTTCATAGCAGTACATAACGTACAAAACGAGATATCCATGAAAGAAGAACAAAATTGGCGCATGGGCCTCCAAAGCTAGCATAAAGTATGCAACACACAAACATTTCATTCTGTTGATTTTGAGAAATTTAAGGGCACGTCTCCACTAGGGCTTAAACATGTTTACAACCTGTTTAAGTCTAAACATGTTTAAGAATGATGCGTCTCCACTGGCGTTAAACCTGTTTAACTCTAAACCTAAACAGCTCTTGCTAAACATGTTTCAGAGTGTTTAACGAAAGTGGTTTAGGTTTAACAGTCACATGATATAAACGCGTGTTCCAAAACGGTGGATGTTAGTTCTTTCACGCTGTTCTTTCTCTTTCTTTGGAGACTACTGGAAGAAGACAAAACTAGGCAATGTCAGAGAGTGCTTAGACTGATGCAGAGTGTCAGGAGAGAGCCATTTCGGCGAAGACAGAGACTTGTGTCTGTGATTGTTCTTCAGACGACAAGAAGACGATCTCCGACTGTCTGGTGCACAAGAAACGAATTCGCGCGGTACAACAAAGTCCCGGATAATTCTTTTAATAGCCCGGAATAAATGGACAAGTGGAGACGCTGTCTACTAAACATGTTTAGAGTTTAAACATGTTTAATGTTAAACATGTTTAAAGGGCAACAAGTGGAGACACAGCCTAAGTCTTCATTTCCTATTTTTTCTAGGTGTGTAAAAAGATGACCACACCCCACAACGCTCCATGACTGGGGCAATCTCTACATACAGAGTACTACCATACCCTGTGATAAATCAAAGCTGTGTGTTTGTGTGTAAAATGGTATCTCCAAAAATGGACAGTGCCACCAATTTTGCTTGCACACGCCGAAACAATCAAGTAAGACAGAGTTCTCTTTGGACTACACAATTTCTTTCTGATTGAACCCACCTTCACTCGCGTGTAAATTTCTCTAGAACAGCGCATTGGATTTTTGCCAAATTTAAAACGCCCATTCCTGACCTCAGTCATTCAGTCCAGTTGATACTAGCTCTAGTATTTAATGTAGAAGTTACCTGTCTGAATTGCTTGATAGTACAAACACATGTTGTCGTGCACATTCATCTCTTGTAGCCAGTGATGCGATACCACCTTCAAGGTGTTTTAGACAAATGACATCTGTAGGGTCCTGACAAAAATAAACAAACAGTTCATGTCACAACAGGCAGTCATAAATCAATTACCAGTAACAGTTAGTTTTAGTTTGGCATCAAAAGCCATAAAATGTCACAAGACCCACTTTTTAATAACATGTTTTAATAGTGTTGCCATATGTTGCTCCCATTACCACAAGTTCTGATTTGCCAAAATACATTTAACTTAGATTTTCACACTTTTCACACTTTGAGATGTTATGCGGTGTAACAGTATCTGGATAGTTTAAAACGTTTGCCACTCACATATGCCTCAAGTCGTATTATTTTCCTTCAAACTTTTGAGCTAGATATATTGGAATTCATTGACATATGGCGTTTATTGGAGAGCGACGTTTAATCGAGGGCAGCATTCAAAGGTGCCCACTCACAATTCACCGCACACGTGTAGACACACCCACACAAACTTGAAACGTGCCACGATTTCAAGTTGTGTCCCAACAAAGCAGAGCAAGCAAACATCTTAGGGTACACCACGTTCTATGACATACAGCCTTTATTCCTAGAGAAATGCGAATTGCATTCTTGTCAGCCACAGCAGTTTGCTCCTCGTACTTGACATTTTGAGAAAGCTAACGACAAGTGTGTTAGGTTCTTTGTCCACACATTTATCATTTACCATCTTGAAATAGCTTGCTGTTGAATGACAAAACGCTTTCTCGATTGCTTTCTTGTTGCACGTGACGCGGAAATGGGTGGAAACCAGTGCATTGTCGTGCACTATCGTGATGTCATCCGAAACTCAGAGCATGAAAGTAGTCAAGGAGAGGTTCCAGACGCCGACGACAATGCGGATCGCACATCTAGCGTACATCATAGCTACTGGCCTCGACGTCCAGACCCATTTTCAAGTCACGTACAACAAGGAAAAGATCAAGAAATCGCTTTGTCGTTCTAAAGCAAGCTACCTCAAACTGGTAAATGGTAAATGTGTGGATAAAAGCACGATTTCAAGTTTGCGTGGGTGCGTCTGCGTGTGCACGTGACTTCATGAGCGGGCACCTTTAATTGAACAAATAAGATTTACAATAGAGAGTCAATATTAGGTCACATAGAGTTAATTATTAGATTCTCATCTGCACCAACTTTTAGAACCTGCATCAACATAATTTAGACATTACTCGGTTTGGTGTGGAATTTCAATGCTAGCATGTTTTAATCACGTGTGGACAGAGACAGTGTCAGTCATTGCCCAAGTACGTCAGACTGCAGAATTCTGAAGAACTGGTTTGGGTGTGTTGTTCCTGAACAACTGAGCCTCATTGACTTATAGACAGCTGATATGCCTCCAGACAGCTAGATAACTCTGCTGCAGTGACTGATGATCTTGTAACCGCAATGATAAACTGCTCACTAGTTAGATTTACTGCCCACCGCACTGAGAACACAACATCAGCAGAACGAGAATCTAATAATTAAGTTTACGTGGTCTTGTCTGCTTATACCAGACCTGTAAATCAGGCACAGTTCAACAAAGTTGAAAGTAGTGTAGCCGAAATGTTGTAAGTATGGTAGGTATATGTACCTACATTTCCTTGCATTTTCATAGCTTATCATTTTTTTGAAATTTTGTATAGCCAATACGTACCATAATTACTAAATACACAGTTCAAGCACAAGTACAAGTTATTAACACATGGTAGTAGCAATGCCACTTGCGTTTCATATCATTGTTATAGTTACACCCCACCATCCTGTACAACCTATTATAAATTTACATGTGTGTCACATGTGGATAAACAAACAGCAAGGGTACGGCAGACTCAGCACAGGCTTGATCAACACATTCCGACTATGTCGTACTTTGGGCTGCTCACAATTTAATCAATATCTTAAGCAAAATACCTCAAATCCTCTCCCCAAGATACAACAGATGACTAGTCCAGCTAGTGTGTACTGTACAAAGTCCTTCTAGTACACCTCTCCTCCTAACTGAACAAGTGAATCTAAACGTTCTACCTTCTACCTACATAGATTATGTCATATGGGTGTCATTTGTGAAATTTAGAGAGAACAGATGTGAGGAGGATGATCAATATGACTCTAAGAAAAGGTGTGAGAAGAGGATTGGGTATGAAGAGGAACAAATCAATCTGTGACTGCTTTGGAGTTACATTTCAAGAATCAGTGAAAAGAATAGAGAATTTAAAATTGAACTTCTTACAAAGGGCGTTCCATTCATTAATGGCTTAGCAAAAAGGCTTTTTTCTGGTGGTTGACAAAACAATACAATTAGGAATGTCGCTGTAAGGGTTGAAGGAAGGTAGTTTGTCTTGTGTGTTACTGTATTTAGCTATGTGTGTGTGCGTGTGTGTGTGTGTGTGTGTGTGTGTGTGTGTGTGTGTGTGTGTGTGTGTGTGTGTGTGTGTGTGTGTGTGTGTGTTAGTATGCCCCCAGTGGGAAACTGCATTTCTGTAGTGATGCAATAGAAATATATATTATTATATTTATTATATATATAGACAACTGCCAATCACTAAAAATAGTTCACACTGTAATCTCTCCCCACATCTTTACTTTACCAAATATGGTAAACTTGCATCAGAATATAACTGGGTGTGTCAACCACAGGGGCCATCAATCAACTTGCTTCCTGTGATCTGACCCACACCCTAATCATGTGCTGTCTTTGTATGGTTTGATTTGTGACATACAGCAATTAAAATTTCCATTAATTAATCAACATTGCTGTTGATGCATTAGCTACATGTAACAATTTCCTCAACCACAGCCACATAGCCAGCAAATCTTTATCTAGAGCTACTGTGCAAACAAGACAGCTTATAAAAGTTGTGGTTTACCTGTTTGTCGACATCTTCAGGATCATTCCAGCACTGAATGACTCCATCTTGCAACTTCGCCCAGCGTCGATGCCATAATAAGCCATCATAAAGAGTCTACAAACCACAAATAGCTGCAAGTATTCACAAAGGGTAATTATACACTTACTATACATGTGTTTATATCTTAAACTTCTAAACACAGCCATACAAACAAGGAAACTCAACTAAGCCTGAATCTGAGCGCAGATGTGAGAATTGACAATCCTACACACATGCTGCCAAATTCTTGGTCATGCCCCCACCTAACAGCTGGGTTTAGGGGAAACTCAGAGGTACTGCATGCACTAACCTGTCCGAGGAATTATGACAAGAACTCCTAGCCATTCTGAGAGTGCAGCAATCGTTTCCACAGTTCTGTTTCTACAGTAGCTGCATTGCTACCAAGTGAAATCTAAGAGTGAAACACCATGCTCACATTTGTGCTGCTCCTAGTCCAGACATAGTCTCGTGTAGCCAGACGCTTTTCCTCGTCATACTTCCACGAAAATAGCGGTTGCTTTGAAGTCGACGTGTTGCCGTTTGCACAATAAACAGAAAACTAAAGACCAGATGAGCATGGCACTACTCAGTACTTAGTAGTTACTGATCTCTTATCTACACTGGCAGGAATTTCCTTCTCTTCCTCTTTTTGCGAATTGCGTTATCATGTGAGTGACACAGTCATGTCTCTGCAAATGTGTAACTTCTATGTATACTTACGCAGCACTCGAGGCTTCAACAACAGTGACAGCAAACATCAAACGTCTTCACACTGGAATGTCCATTGTTTCCATGGCCACCGACTATGCAGTGAGCGTGCTCTGTATGTCTCTGGGTCAACCTCTAGCTAGCACGAGATGACAAAACATGAGCATAAGAACACACAACAACTCAGGCAAACAGGGCAACTGATCGACACTAGTTACGTCTACTCTGTTGTCGACGCCCTGAGTGCTGTGTAAGTACACATAGAAGTTACACATTTGCAGAGACATGACTGCGTCGCTCACATGACAACACAATTCGCAAGAAGACGAAAAGAAGAAAATTCCAGCCAGTGTAGATAAGAGCTAAGTAAACACTAAGTACTGAGTAGTGCCATGCTCATCCGGTCTTTAGTTGTCCGTTTATCGTACAAGTGGCAACACAACGACTTCAAAGCAACCACGCCAAACCCTATTTTGCGGAAGTATGACGTAAGAAAAGGGTCTGGCTACTCGAGACTAGTCTAGACAGCAGTCCACGTCCCCGTGATGATCAAGGTGAAAGGAGAATTGGGTTCTCAATCGCTCTTTGCAACTTTTAACTGCGCAAAAAGATATTCAAGAACAATATGCTAGCATGTAATTTGCATGCATGCTATTGCCCTAACTATTTCACTCTAAATGTGTGTGCATCTGAACTGTAGCCTCTGTACAGACACTATCTAGAACTCATGACAGAAAGTTGCTTGCTATGTTAGATCACATTAGCATAAAAAGGCATTTCGATGAGAGAAACACTTCACAACAAACCAGTGAACATGGACACAGACGACTTCTGTAAACCAGAAATTGATTTCAGGGTTCTCACTAGAGATTTTTAGGAGAGTGGCAGGATGGGCAGGTCCACGACGCATTCAGTCCTTGCTCTTTACAGTCAGATATGTGCACTGGAGCCGATCTCAAGTGATGTAGACTTTGCATTGTAGCTATTGCGTGTAACATGTGCCATGGCAAGGAAATCAACTTCGATCGCCAGTAAGCCCTTCTTAGCAATGTTCATCGATTGTACATGCACAAATTTTGTAGATGAAACTACAGAATTTTGTCTAGTTAGGCGTTGATTGACGTAGACCGTTGTTGTTGCTTCGCATGAAGCCATGCCTATAACAAGAGGTGTGCTTTCCGGGTCACTGGAGGGTCACTGGAAGGGCATCTGGGACTAGAATCAGAAGCTCCACATCTGGGACTGCAATGAACACTTGTGCGTACACACATCTGAAGCAAGGCTTTCCTCCCGCGTTATTTTGCAAGAGCCTGGATTTGTGGCTGGCTATTGTCACTTTTAGTATTGTGTTTCAGTAGTATGGAATCCTCAAACATTCCTTAGCTTGGGCTCCTATCTACCGTTTCTGAGCCTAGCACACTCCTAATGGAGCGTGGCGCTGTGCACGTGTGTGCCAGCTGTGCCACGCTGTAGTGAGAACCCTGAGATTTTATTGTCCCAGTTGCAAAGTCGAGTCTTGGGGTCTTTGAGATCTCAATGCAATGCCTCTCCACAACTATTGCTCTATTCAAAACAGTGCTTAATAGCCCAAAGATCCCACGTATACAAATGCAAAGGCATGATCCACCCACAGACCAGCGTGATGATGCAACTCAAGACACGCTAAGACTTGGACAACTATTCCAATCATGTGGGTAAAGTAACACATAAAACAACACCTTGCATCCAGACACTTCAAATAGGGTCATGCTCGTGGTGAACAGATCAGCCAAAATATTGACTGTGCCCACTGCTGTAGGGCATGTTCTCGGTTACTGCGCATGTGTGAAAGCATGCAGTACCTCCACTAGGAGAAACTTTGGGCCTTGGCTAGCAATATCCTGGAGCCAGGCCAGGTACTCGCAGGAACACCGGCTTGTGAAGCCAACTGTAGTGTGAGCACATGGAGTCTCACGTGGACCCCAGTGGCTGATGTCATGTCACAGATGATGGCTGCTTAAAGCAACACTCCATCATTTAGCACTACACCCCCACCCCCACCCCCCACCCCGCAAACTTGATTGCATAGCCATGCAATCAAGATATATAGAAGGTTGGTCTGAACTACAGGCAAAGCTGGATATGAGAGCACTAGATATTAGCAGCAAATAGTATGAAAACAGAGTGCATAGGATGGTCATGTGAGAAACATTCCGTCGATGCGTGCTTAGCTAAGAGCCTCGCTACCATCAAAATGCTAGAAGTCACTCGTGAGATGTTGAGAAAATGTGCTTGTGAGCTATGAAACAGGCATGGATGCACATGCAAGGCTGAAGGGAGTAACTGCACTGCAATTGTGCGCTAGCACTTATCATGTGACCTACTTCTTGCTTACCACGTGATCATCATATGCACTCTGTTTTCACACTGATATGTAGCACTCGCATGCTCAAACCTGGTTTTGTGTAAAATGTAACCTATTCGGTGCCTTCAACCTGAGAAAAGATGACGAGTTGGTTTGCACGCGGTCCAAACTCTGCTTCAACAAGATTGCAAAATCACTCCCGTACATTTTCCTTATTATAATGGTGACTACACTCTGATATCCAGCTCTGCCTGTAGTTCAGCCAAACCTTCCAACTTGATTGCGTATAGTATGCAATCAAGTTTATGGGGACAGCGCTAAATGACGGAGTGTACCTTTAACTTTAAGCGCCAGTTTTGCAAAGACCAGGTACTCATTTTTATACTACTAAGTCAAAAAAAGTAATAATAATTGTGTGTACGTTTCTTGCTTAAGGAATTATGCCATAGCTTGCCATAACTGTGACTTGAACTCAAGGTCCCAGATGTACTCACTCTACAGGATGACTCTCTAACCAATTGAGCTACAGCACCACACACACACACACACACACGGGTTTAAAATTCCCGGTCACCTCCTCGCCATTGGCGACTAACACTTGCAATTTGGCAAGTAAATGTGGACCATTTGGTCACCTAAAGTTCAATGAGGCATTGCGCATGGTCGTCCTACCTTTTTCTGGCCGACTGTGTAAAACCGAAGAACCCCCATTTGTATACTAATAACAACAGAAAAGATCTATCTACCAAGGCAGCTAGAGTTCTGATGTTTGCGCATACGTGACAGGATTTTAGCGGTGTCTCTAGGAAACAGACCAATCACAAATGGGAATTAGCAAAGGGGAACATGCATTTTTGCAAGAGGGCATGTCGGTTTGTTGGACCAAGCAACTGACCTGTAGGTTGTAAGTTACAGCTCAGCGCTATTATCGCCTCCTGTTTCTCCCAAGACATCTGGAAGTAATTGGAAACCAAATTTGAGACAATGGGTTGGGCTAATTACCTCAATATGCTAAATGTTATCAAGTGACAAGATATGATTACAAAAGCCTGGTCTTTGTCATAGACTTCAGGTCAAAGTGAGCAGAGATTAAGACGGTTTATAGGTAGTTTCTTTGTTACATCTAATTTAAACCACATTTAATTTCTACAAGTGCCACAGTAAGGACAAGAGAAACACCACACCTTCAAATCCAGGATATTTACTTTCAAATATGTAATGTGTGCAAACTGAAATAAGAAAAACAGGTGTGGCTGTAAATAAAGTAGGCGTGGTTGTAAATAAAGTATGTGTGTCTTTACTTTTAATTGCTCTGCTGACCACCAAATTTAAAGAATTTAAAACCCTGACACACACACACACACACACACACATCAGGGGTGTCCCCAAGGGGCCGCCCATTCCAGTTTTTGGGTGACGCCCCACGGAAGTTTTGAGATGCCACAAACTGTTGTCATGGAATGCACAGAAGGAACAAATGGTTTATTTTCAAAGTTTCTCTCTCTCTCTCTGTCTTAGTTCACTGTGCTTGACCACATGATAGCTATAATAATGCCTTACAGCCCGTGGAAAATTTCCACACCCCACGAAGCTGAGAATCTAAAAGTACATAGGATAGGAAGGGCCAGACATCTACTGGGTTACCATCAGATACCGACCTAAATAATGGGTGGTCTTGACAACCACTGTTGATCTTTGAGTACTTGCACTACAATAAAGTTCATACCATATGGCAGTCTTTGTCCTAACTGGTCTTATCTTCAAACCAAGCATCCCACGAACTACTTGTTAGCCTCAAACAATTAAGTTCCCACTTTTCAAAATACAAATACAAGTTGAAGTCCATTGTCTTCATAGCTAGTCAATGCCTACTCATGCAACAAAGCATGGCAGGCCTGTACCAAGTGGAAGCCAAGGCATGGTGGAGTGCTGTGCCTTTTGCATGCTGCATGGGGACAACCCTACACAAATATGGCAAAAAAATGGCAAATGGATAAGCAGCTGCCGGTAAACGGTAATGCCCCCCCGCCAGATGGCTGGGTTCCTGTGCACTAAGCAAGAGCTATGGGCCATGCTAAGCAATCTCCTGGAGCCTGGCCAGGTGCTCGCAGGAGCACCGACTGCAACGCCAACTGTGGTGTGGGCACCCAAAGTCCCACTCGGACCCCAGTGGCTGATGGACTTTGTCGCAGTCAGAGGCCTTTGCCACCCCAGTCAAAGGCCAGGTACTCATTTATACTCCTGAGTCGAGAGAGGCAATTGTGTGTGAGTTTATTGCCCAAGGAAATTATGCCATACTCGCCATCACTGTGACTTGAACTTGCAACCCTGCAAGGTCCCAGATGTTTCCATTCTCCAAACGCACTCTCTAACCAATTGAGCCACAGCACACACACACACACACACACACACACACACACACACACACACAGCCCAGTCACACACACACACACACACACACACACACACACACACACACACACACACACACACACACACACACACACACACACACACACACAGCCCAGTCACACACACACACAGCCCAGTCACACACACACACAGCCCAGTCACACACACACAGCCCAGTCACACACACAGCACAGCACAGCACAGCACAGCACAGCACAGCACAGCACAGCACAGCACAGCACAGCACAGCACAGCACAGCACAGCACAGCACAGCACAGCACAGCACAGTATAGCACAAGAAAAAGATAGACATACAGCTTTCTCAAAATACACAATGAAGTTAAATGGTAGTAAATCCAACCACTTCATGGCATTATAATCAACTCCTAGTCCATTATTTACAACCCTACTAGGTTCACATGCCACACTGTTCATACATCTGTTGTAATCCTTACTACTTTAAGTACAGAAACTGAAAATCGCATTATGTATATTCTCAGATAAGATAGAAACATGCATTCAGTTGCACATAATATTGTGTTATCTTCATGGGGCCTACAGAATTAAGAATAGTATATACATATACACCCATGTAAATTTAACATTGTTAGTATAGAGGCTAGTCAGATCTATAATACTGTAATCAGAGGCTCTAATACATCAGGCTCTAATATGCCTATACCTAAAATATTAGGACTAATTTGGGCCATAACAGGTTTTAGGTAATTAAGACATTGAAGGTCAAAATAAACATAAAGCAGCTTTATTACAGGACTTTCAGTTACCAGAATACACTGTCTACAAAGTATGTAAGAAGTTCATTAACTCAATTACAGCAATGCCACAACTAACCAAGAATCCTTTTTGCTGCAAATTACAGTGAATTTCAACACTGAAGTTAAGATGAACTGGTCCTAGCAATGCATCACCTTGCAGCTGTATGAAAAATCCTGTGACCTATTATAAGCAAATCTGCAGCAGGATACCGCAACACACATCACTCAGCTGAAACGTGGTCATTCTGCAGTTGGACGATGATAATTCTACTCTTCCCAAACAAACAAACCGACTTTCCCTCACTCCAATCAATTCACTAGAGAGTCCATGTTCATTGCCTGAAAAATCCAATCAGTTAATTAAGGCTCAACTAAGTATTGCAAACACAGACATCAGAGCTTACTAGCAACATTAGGCTGACTTTGACACTGACCCTGTACAAACACGTAACAAGAAATCGTCTCTGAGTTTCCAAAAAAATTCACAAGACATAATAATGCATGCTAAAGCTTCTGCTCATTTGCAGATTTACTAAAACTTTTAGCTGCCAATTTGACAACATTGATTAAGAATAATACCTGAACAGCAAGTCCCTGAAATTTTTTCTTTAATACTGGAGAGTTAAGACGAGCCTGTTGACAACAAACAAAACTGTTATCGATAGCATATTACATCACCTGTGTCATCTACTGTATAAAACACAAGGTTCGGCGTTCCATAAAATTTACAATTAGCTTCATTAGGCTGCTGCTTGGACAGCTGAAGCACAGATCAATAACAGGTGCAATTTAGAGTGCAAATGAATTAATGCCCCATACACTTGCAAGGTTATCTTCCTTCACATAGTACAGTAGACCCAACCCTCGTTTATCAGTGATCCCTCGCATATCCAACCCTTCGCATATCTGACCATGTTTGCGAAGTGGAAATGATATCACAAGTCAGTTTGCGCAAGTGTAGTGACAACATGCAGTGATGGCGATGAAAGATACGGAAGCTTCTAGGATTAGTTTCAACTGTCTAGTGAGTAAAGTTGGCATATATAGTACTTGTCAGAGTGCACGTATTACGTCTTCGTGAAATCATTATATCACTAGTATATTGTACATGTCTTGGAGTTCAGACCATGTACATACTGGGACTCAAAAAGCGGACTGGAACACCGAGGTACGGTTGAAACTCCGATGCTTCAATTATCCATCTTTTCCACTTATTCGACCCCTCTTCCTCCGTGGCTTGCCCAAAGGGGGTCGGATAAGCGAGGATCTACTGCAATCTCTTTCAGTAGCTATGAATACTTAATACAGTTTGGCTGTTCGTGCTGTGACAGACAATTGAATAGACAAAACTTCTAAAACACTGATTCTTGTCATAATGTTAAAAAACAATTTCTAGAGAATACTCACAATAAGTCGTTAAACCTACTTTCTTTTGGATAGCTAATTATGTTTCTAATCATGTATTTCCAGCTCATCTGCATCATGTGCAGTGCTGAAGATCATGCACAGTGCTGAAGAACCAAGCAGGAACATAAACTTTACAATAACACATTGTCATGCTAGAATTACATGGGCAGACCTAACTACATTAACAAAATGAAAGAGAGCACTACAGTGCTGAACCCTAGGCGCTGAGAAATTGACCCCTTTCTAGTTCCGGGTACTTTGGTTGTACAGTAGAATTAGCAATGTGCTTCCAAACGCACTGCAAAGCAGGAAACTTACATATCCGTGCCTAGAACACCCAACAATTGATTTGGCCTCAACAACGAGGCACAGGTATGTAATCCAGTTGCAACAATGCCTAGGGTTAACAACACCAAACAGTTGCTACACACTACTGGCAAGCACCTACTTGCATGCATGCACAAATTAACACCACGTGCACATCACTAGACACAAGCATCCCAACACTTGATTATACAGATGGCTGAGAAACGACAGGCAGTCTTATCATCAAATGGTAATCCTTTCGGTGCGGCGCTTTGTCGCAGGTTCACTTACTCTCTTGTCACTTACTCTCCGTTCGCTACGACCTTGAAGGTACAGACTAGCCGACAAGCTCCAACAACCATATGCCAAGATTATGTGAACAATAACAGTGAACGATAACAGTGACGAGCAATAACAGTGAACGCACACTATAATTCCAAACTTGTTTACATGGTCATTTCCGTTGAGTTGATATTTCTGTCGAGTCGGTTGTTCGCCACTTCCGGTAAGACGACTACTATAACCCTCACTATGCCTAAGGTTAATAACTATACAACAAATCATCTTTCCACCGATGTAAAAGCTTCATTAGTTCATCCTCTTAACAGCAATATACTACTCTGTCTAAACAGCAGTTCCAAATATAAATACACACGACAAACATACAGTTTAGTGTCACATAATCAACTGAGGATTATAATGTGAGGGTTCTTGCTACAGCGTGGCAGCGTGGCACTGCACCACCATCCAGTAGAAGTTCGCCACACTCAGAAACGGTAGATAGAAGTCCAAAGTCTTACAGCTAAGGAATGTTTGAGAATTCCATACATGCACACTAGCTCGTCAGCCATGACAACAGATGTACAGAAATTACTGCGCAGGCATCTCTCATTCCGGAATACGGTTTGCATTGAACGAGTGTTCGATTTGGAATAACTATTCTCTTCATTCCAGAATGGTTGGCATGGGCAAATCGAATGCACCCCTAGAATCCAGGGAGGAATATAGCAGTCGGTCATCAGACATTTGACCGATCGAAACCTCATTTTGTCCAAGTGAAATGTTGCGGGTCAGACATTCTGTCCGAGCAAACAAATTTAACAAAAGGCAGATGCTGGAATAGAAATGAATCCTATTCCAGCGTCAGCGTCAGTATCACCATCAAAGGATGCCACCTGCGTCAAGGCTGTGTCTTTGCCGTTGACGCTCACCTGAGCGTCAGTGCCAATATTGTGATTTAGCCATTAGTGCGTCTACAAAACTTGTGCAATCTACGAACATCGCTAAGAAGGCCTTACTGGCAATTGAATTTGATTTCTTTGCCAGGGCAGTTGAACCTATGTTACACCCAATAGCTACAATGGAAAGTCCACCTCACCTGAGATTGGCTCCAGTGCACATTTCCAACAGTATTAAAAGAGCAGACTGCATGCGTAATGGACCCACCCATCTCGCCAAGCTCCCAAAAATCTCTAGCGAGAACCCTGCTACTTGCATGACTTTGCTATCCAGTTAAATCAAACTATTCAACAAAGTTCAGAAGACTGAGTGATGTAGCTTACCGAAGACAATATTGACTGAAGTTTCTTCATCTTTGTTGAAGCTCCATGAAGAGCCTTGAACTCTTGATTTGACATGCATGTTTGCTAAGCAATACACTAACATTAAACTATAAAGGCCATTTCTTGGTGAGCATCTTACCATGCCATAAATTTCGAGAACAACCTTGAAATTTGGTGATGCACCATGTCTACAACCAGAAGCAACTTAGACATCTTGCTGCAAAACTACTGTCTTTCGCATAAGTCAATAAAGATATAGACATAAGACTTACAGTCAAGTCACCACACAAAAACAGTTGACATACAAAACAATTACAAGATTAAAATATAGAAAAATTACCAAGTATGCAAATCAATAAATAATTTTGTTACTTAATTATGTAGGGTTCTAGACAATCACTCCTAGATGTAACAGCAAGCTACTCTGCACAAGCCTATTATCTATTATACTAGCTATTCTAGTTCTCAGTAGAAGTAACAAAATTGTTCTTCTCAGACTCTCCTCCTACTCTCCACTCACTACATGCAGAAAGCAGTCTGGTGCACCAAGGTACCTTCAGCCCAGCCTTTAATGGAGTTGCAGGTTGTCAGATTGCCATCTAAAAAACCTATAGTGGCATGCCATAAAATGTGAGATAATACACTATGTGCTGAGTAATTTTCATCCATGCACCAAGGGACTTTGGGGCACACCATAGAACACTTAACATTTCCATATCGAACAGAACAGTATAGTGGATATACTCAACAAAGACACGTACAACATACAAAACAACTTTGTTGGTAAACTTTAACCCGCCCTGGTAGCTTTGTTCTGGGCTATTGGTTGAGATCAGATGGGTGCCAGTAACACTGATGTCATCTAATCGAATAAGGCAAAAAAATGAATGACAGTGGCGATCTACAAACAAATTGCAAAAGACAAATGAAAGTTATAGACAAACCAGTGTGCTATTATAGACTGGTACAGTACCTGGCTTGTTCTTCAATTTCGAAAGAAATTCTGGATTCAAGGGCAATTGGATATCATATAGAGTAATATCTGCTGTGCAAGGAGGTAGTTGGAACAGAGCCTTGTTACTGCAACTAGAAGCCTCGTTGATACGCAGTTCCTCAACTTTCGCTAAACAGCCATGTCTTCTCTCACCTGCAGATCACACCACAATTAGGTGTCAACTGCGTAATACCCGGATATGCACAGTTAGCAGCCACAACGTTTGCTAGTTGACTGACAAATGAAATATACAACAATGGCTTGGCATGATCACTACATCATCACATCTCACGTATCAAAACAATGGTGGGTAAAAAGCAAGCTAAGAGGTGCTACTGACTACTCACACGCTATCCGGAGAAGACGCTCTGCTTCCAGTTGTTCAGTCACTCCGCTTAGCTCTCCTGTATTTACACAGTGTTCTATAGCCCGACTAGCTTGTCGCTCAATGTCTTGCTGCACAAGACATTCTTGAAGTAGCAGCTAGAAAGAATCATTCAATGAATCATGCAGTTTCTTAGCTGACATGTCGTCGTGACAAGTAATTCCATGACTGTCTTGATTCTTACCTTGATAACTTCGTTCTTGCATCGGGCTCTTGTAGCAGAGTTCTGAAGCATCATGGTTATAGATTTACTTCTAGGAATAGTTCGACTAGAAAACACCATGTTGTCGCTATCAGATGATTCTGTGTCGTTGCTAGCTAGCGAGGACGTGTCTGATGTGACGTCAACACTAGAACTCAAACTCTCTGCAGCAGCATAGCCTGTGCTAGCACTGCTCGTATACTCAGAATGACTCAATCCCGTATCTCTATCTTCACTGATATTCGTCTCTGACGTCGAACGTCTGACTCGTTTCATCGCCTCTGTGAGCTCGGATATCTGTCTGGCACACACTGCTGCTGCTTCGGGCTCTGGTGTCACT
Source organism: Corticium candelabrum (assembly GCF_963422355.1). Classification (NCBI taxonomy): domain Eukaryota; kingdom Metazoa; phylum Porifera; class Homoscleromorpha; order Homosclerophorida; family Plakinidae; genus Corticium; species Corticium candelabrum. Next base: position 526,902 of record NC_085102.1, on the reverse strand, counting down.
GCTCGTTTCGTGGCTTCTATAACTTCTGGAGTGTCCGTAACCACGCCCTCGTTACCTACATTTCCACAGTCAGCCTCACTAGCATTACTACTAGGCGGCATTTCGTTGGTCTTCTGCAAAGTTTGCTTACTGTTACATCGATTTCGATGAGCATGTGAGTATACTGTCTTTGCATCAAGACGAGGATCGTCATACGACGAACCGACCACATTTCTGTTCGCACAAATTTTGTCACCTTTGCCCGCACTATCACCTGCATATTCTAACGTCGCAACATTTTCCTTCTCGACTTCGGCGGCATCTTCAAAGCAACGCCGCTTTGGTTCGAATTTTGCAAGAGCTCGAAGAACAGGTGACTCTGATCCGTACCGCTTGCGCGCAGCAGTAGCCGCACGCCTTTGTGCAGTTTTAGCGAGGAGTTTCTGTGAGAGTAGAAGACAAAGTACGACGTCAGCTTGTTGAAGAAGGAAGAACTCAGGAATAAAAAGGTGAAACGGAACTTGGAAGTGTCAGATGACGCAAGTTCCAAGTACGACTCGACATGCAACCAGTCAAATTCAAAAAACAAACTGTACCTGAGTTACAGGATCCATCGTATTCATGATGTAGCTACCAATACAAGTTGCAACACCTGATATCGAACGGGCTGCAACTACCGCCTTTCAAATCAAATTAGGACAGGGCGGTTTACGCATGCGTAATGAATGGTGTCCTAGAATGTAGTCACGTGTATGTTTGTGACATTTCTAATCGTAACATGTCATTTTGTTTGTTGAAAGTTGGTAGATTACAACTTTGCACATGTAGATCTAGATACGTAGACGATAGATCCCCCACCGGAGTCCCCCGTTCCTACGCTAGTTTAGTAAACCCTAGCCTATAGAACCCTAGCCCCGGACCAGTCATGCTAAAAAAGACCAGCTGTAATAGTAAGTGTCGCCCCCTGCAACCTCAAAAACGACTGATGCACTGCAAACGATACAGGTACAGTACATCCATTGCTCTTTTGTCTGGCATGCGCAAAGCTTGCTTCCAGTCAAGCCTGGTTACAACACTTTAATTTTAGATTGAAGTCCCGGATGCACTGCACGCAGTGGCTAGGCAGTTTGTAACAAGAGTGTTCGATCAAATCACCAAGGTATCCTTTTGCGATATCTGTGATTGCTGGTTTCATGCTAACTGCATCTCTGTCTCGAAAGACGAGTAGACCTCAATATTCGTAGCCTCGGCCTCCCAGACGTGCAGACCCGGGTTCGCGTGTAGCGCCAATTCAATAAATCGACGTTACACGGGTCTGGGAGGCCAAGGCTACTATATTCGTTTGGATGTGTTTCAAATGCTCTGAGTCCGGGTACTCCTCTGAGTCCCTCACTATTTGAATTAACAACTGCGATAGTGCTTCTGACCATAATGGCTCGTATAGTTCTCTTTTATGAGAAATACAAAATTTATCTAATTTTATAAGCAGAACGAAGTGGTGATTGCTCACCTCTCAGAACTGGATGACATTGAACTCCTCCTTCACACTGCGTGACTGGCAAAATCAGTATGCTGTGTGTCTCCGAAACTAAGCTAGACGCTACAATTTCTGATAGTTCCGTCGCTGTTTCGGGATGATGGCACACGTACGTCATGGCGAAGGAGTTGGAATATACATTTCGTTTGCCCTCAAGTCTTCTACATCACAGTCACCCGTTTACTCAATCATTGACTGCGGAATATGTCAGTGTTGTGGTACATCTTTGTCGTGGATGCCGATCAGTCATCACCTGCTGCTATCGCACTCCGTCGTGTTCTGTTGCTGATTTCACTACTGACTTATCAGTTCTCACTGCGAGTCTGTATCTTCTGAGTGATGACGTCTCTATTCTGGGAGATATCAATATTGACCTTAATAATTCAAATACTCCACAAGACGTTACTGATCGGACTTCTTCAACTTCAGAATCTTGTTGAATCGCTTACCCGTGTGACCGCAACATTAGCATCTCTTCTGGATGTCATTCTAGTCTCCCAGCCTTCCCTTTGCTCTCCTGCGGAATCCCTGGATTCATTGGGGATTATTGATCATCACTTAGTCATCACCCGTCATCAGTCTTCTCAATGTATTCGGCTGACTCCTGTGTGACTTGTTCGGAATATGAAGAATTGTAACCAAGAAGACTTCATAGGTGACTTTGAACAAGTGCCATGGTCTGTGATTGAACCATTTGAGGATATTCATGACAAATGGAGCATCTGGAAAGAACTCTTTCTTGAAGTTGTGAATCGCCATGCTCTTCTGAAGAAACAACGTTGTCGTCTGAAACCGTCTCTTCCTTGGATAAATTCTATGATTCTGTATTACATCCAGCAACAAGATAGATTTTATCGAGCATCTCTCAGCTTTTAAGATCTCAAGAAGAGCGGCTTCACTTCCAGAGTCTGTTTAAGAGAGCTAGGTCCAAGGTTTGCAAAGAGCTTGCGGTACCAAAGTCGAAATTTTTTAGAGAATCCTTGGCCTCTGTTAAGAACAAACCGCGGGAATTTTGGAAAGCAGCCAGGGTTCCTCCTGAACCTTCCTCAGCTGAAATTGCTGATGTTTCTAGATCTATTGTTGGGGCCGTTTGTTTCCCGGCCGGGCTATACCAAACCGTCTGCTACTTCTCTTTCAAAATCATTGACATCTACGATGTTCAGCAACGACTGCTTAACCTCGGAAAGGCTGATGGTTGTGATGGTGTCCAGGCTCGTTTCCTTATGTTGGGTGCTTCGGTTATTGCTTCTTCGTTGACGCATTTCTTTAACTTTTGTTTGACTCAGGGCACGTTTGTAGCTGATTGGAAACTAGCCATGATCACCCTTGTCTTAAAAAAAGGAGACCCTCGCGACCCGGCCAACTATCGTCCAATTTCTCTACTGTATTCTGTTTCTAAAGTTTTTGAAGGTTTAGTTTTTGATCAACTATGTCAATATTTAGAAAGAAATGGCTTTCTTCTTGAACATCAGTTTGGCCTTCGTAAATATTGCTCGACTGAGCACGCTTGTGGCATATTTGTCAACGATCTCCTGTCAGCTAAGGATGCGTCCCTGTTCTCTGGAGCCATGTTCTTGGACATCAGCAATTGCAAGGCTTTTGATACAGCTGATCGTTGTCGGCTGCTGCAGAAATTGAATTGCTGTGGTCTCGATGTCCTTTCCCAGTTGTGGTTTAAAGATCTACCTTCTCACAATCGTCAGCAATTTGTCAGCAAAAATGAAATGGACCACTCTCAGGAATTCTTGTGTCTTTGTGGAGTCCCACAAGGCTCAACGCTGGGACTGCTGCTATCCTTTATACATTTGACTTGCCGGATGTCCTCAATAGTTTTGCAAGCTTCTGCTCTTTGCTGATGACACCTGTTTACACTCCTCGGCCCCTCCCCTGCAAAAGTGGTGGCTACTTTGGAATCGGATTTATCACCCCTTACTGTCTGGTGTTCAGAAAATCTCTTGAGGTCGAACACAAAGAAGAGTGAATTTGTGTTGTTTTTGAAGTTTCAGTGTTCCAAAAACCAATCGCTGTTATCGGTCAAGGTTGCTTCGTCTGCCGTTTCATCACAAGTCAGTGCTCGCTACCTTGGTGTTCACTTTGATTCTAGTTTATGCTGGCGTCCACATATGAACAACCTCTTTGCTCAAGTTTCAAAGAAGATTGTGTCCTTCGTCGTTGCAGTCGGAATTTATCACTTCACGCAAAAACGAATTATATTACTTCTGTTGTTCACTCGGCAATGGATTACTGCTCGGTGATCTGGTCAGACAATTCACACAGTGTGAGACATTGTCTTCAACTGCTTGAGAAACAATTCATTCGTGTCCTAGCTGGTCTTCGCCGCTATGACTGCACTGGTGACGTGGAGGACCTCCAACATAAGTTCATTGTTTCTCCTTTTACTCTTCGACACAACAAACAACTTGGAATTCTAGTTTTTAAATGTATCAATGGCCTAACTCCGCAGACTATCAGCTATTGCTATTTGCCCTGAATCTTCTTTACATAGCCAATATCCTTTGACTCGTCTTTCCGAAGGAGGTGTTCAAGTCAACTCTCCACGGACCAACGCTCTAAAAAGGTCTCATTTTTACCGTGGTCAACAGTTGTGGAACTCATTCTCATCATCTCTACTACGTCTTCTCCAACTAGAGATGCTTTCGTCTTTCAAATCTAGACTTCATAAGGCTCAGCACCGTCTGAACCCTCCAACCTTCTTGTAAATACATCCTTAGTCACCTAAATAGTTAGTTCTTTGAACATACTTCTGTATATACCTCTTTGCATTCTTTGTACTTACTGTGCACAGTTTTTTATACTCTGTATACTTTTGTCCTTGTATATATTTACCCTATCATAGACAGGGTGTCTGGTGGATTCGCCAGATGGCGGAAGTGTACTTCCCCTGTATAAGTAAATCAGTTCAGTTCAGTCTGGGGCGAGCCGATCAGTATATTAACAACTGAGAGAATAAAAAGGGAACACTAACAGTGCTGAACCCTAGGCAACGAGAAATTGACCCCTTTCCAGTTTCGGGTACCCTTTGGTTGTACAGTAGAATTAGCAATGTGCTTCCAAACGCAGTGTAAGCAGAGCTGCCAAATCTCCCGCATTTGATACCCGGTAACCCGTCTCTCGCCCGTACTGTACGTGTAACCAGATTGACTAATCGGTGGGTGTGACTAATGGGTCAGAGAATGTAGTGCATGCATGTTATCGCTGGCGTTGCCGGGTATTTCACGTGCCACTCGAAGATGGCCTAGCATCGAGGCTACCTGACTTGTAATATTTGGCTTGTTCCATAGTATTTCTGCATAGATAGTGGTTCTACAGTCTGACAGCTTGAATTTTCGGTGTACGTGGCTAGTCTTCACAGAAATTTGGCTCTTCACGGGAATTCGCGAATTGTCGATGACAGCGCATCTGTTTGTCGGACGAAAGCGACTGACCTACATTGGAAACCTTCTGACAGCAGTGGGTTGGGCTAAATACCTCAGTGCAGAATATTATCACGTGACGAGATATGATGATATTACAGATAACGGTTTAGCACTGTAGTGCTTCTCTATTCATTAATTAATTAACTTATCTAATTAATTCATTAACTAGTAATTGAAGCTGTGTTTACACCGTCGCTTCTACAGCTATGAGCCTTCAAAGTCCTGAACACCACTCGTACACTAAGTGCATGGAGTAGTCACCGGCGTATCGTCGGGGGGGTTGGGGAGGGGCTGGGAAGGGGCTGGGGAGGGGATGGGAGGGACTGGGGAGAGGATGGGAGGGGCTGGGGAGGGGCTGGGGAGATGTTGGCGGGCTATAGTTCCCCAAACATTCTGGGCGTGTCACTTCGCTTCAAGCAGAACTATAACTACCGTATAAGTTACTAAACAGTGACAGTCCTCTTAATTTCAGAGTAGTATGTTGACAATGGACAACGACGCTAACTATATGTCTGTGACAATATACATCATTATTTCAGTATGATAAAACCAGTGTCGAGAAAGTTGTGGACACTTAAATTGCGCATGACCATCACTTATTTGAGACGTCGCTATCCGGCAATGGCAGAGTCAAAGAAGACCGCATCAAAAAGGCATGCAGAAGCCTAGCCATTAATTCTTTTTCAAGTAAGTGTAGTTAATTACGGTCGACAACCCGATTGACCGGAGAATGGAATCTCCTGCGGCTCCACTACCTAATGATTTGCTTGCACTCCACGGTACGTTCTCCACAGATTTATTCTATCTATTAATTTAAAAACTATAGCTAGACCTAGATTGCTCGCTAGATTGCGAAATGCTAAAATTGGTCAACATCGTTTGCACTGAATTGGTCTTCTAGATTCTATTGTCATCGAGATGCGACCTAGTTTTGACGATCGCAACGAGCGATGAAAACCTTTTTGGCACGGACGGTGACAGTGTTTCCACTCCTTTAGACACACATTGACGGTACTCAGTCCCACAGTTTATTTGCAACCTGAAATTGATGCTAATTTACTTAGATATCTACAAAGCGAGAGCTAGAAAATAGAAATGGGCGTGGCTTTGTGCAAGAAATGGGCGTGGTCTGCAGTCTAATTGATATGGCCCCCAAACTTGAGGTCCACGCTACGCCGGTGGAGTAGTTGTCGCGAAGAATCATGAATATACACGCTATTTTCTTTCTAGACGTGCTACCTGTAAATGTATCTAAAATCCTACGTAGCGACTAGACTCGTGCCCAGTCCTCCTCCGCGCTAGGTTGCTTACACCACGTGCGCTAGCTGTCACGTGTGTATAGGTTCATGTGGTTTCACACGTGTGGTTGGCTTAAGTACGTAAGCAACCTAGCGCGGAGGAGGACTGGGCACGAGACTGTTGTTTCGCGTGACGGCAAAGTCCGTAAATAGTCTACAGAGTCATCATATACGGGTCATAAAATCGCTCAAGGCTACGTAATGTTAGATTCCCGTATAAATGTGGTAAAACCAAGAAAGCGATCGATTTTGGGTCAGCAGTTGCAGACATGTGAATTCTGTTGTTATTTCCGACAAGACCTAAGAATCGCAAACATAAATTACACCGTTTTCGTAATAAAACTCTCTCAAGAAAGTTTCGCGCCTACGGTTGGCTGTTCGTCCATTGTCTCTGGTTGCCACGTACGACATAAAGGAGTTAATGCTTCGTGATTGGGTCACACTAAGGAGGAGTGGCACATTCCTAGGAGTAGCGTGATAGACCTAGCCAGCCAGCCAGCCAGCCAGCCATGGCACGGATTGTGCTAGGATCGCTGGTTGTCGGTTGACCTAGTCGGCTCGTGGTTATTCATTTTCACGATTAAATACCTCAAGACTATAGTTTTTAACAGGCCATCAACATGTCTCAAACAGCTTCTCCGCCGCCAATCTCCGGTACCAACTCCTGGTTGTCTATCTCATGCAATTGTACAGGTTGTGCATGGACCGGATCAAAGAACCGTTTTCTTGAGCATTTTAGACTGGTACATGACCCGGACGACTTTCCACCGCATCTCAAATTTGAATTACGGCTATCTCAATGTCCCGGATGCAGACACTGGTTTCAACGCCTGAATCAGCATCTCTCCAAATGCAAACCGTACCATGAGCTGAATAAACAACAGTTGACTTGTCAAATGCCATCTGTCAACAGAAACACCACGTCTCGACGGTATAACAACGGATCTGGCAATAGCAACATAATATCCGGGATCTGTAGCCCTGTGAGATTACAAAGGCCATATGATAATGAAAGTACAATCTCTGGGAGATCTAGCCTTCCGACATGTATCTCAAATGTCACGTCCTCAGGCAACAGAAATTCAACGTCTTGGATGTCCTGCCAAGGAACTCCCACCACCGTGCGTTGTGAATCTCCTGTACCGTCAACGGACAGCTCTCACACCTCTTTATTTCACCTGCCACCATTTAAAAAGTGTGCCGCAACAAGTTTCAAATGGAATGATTTAGATGGCTCGGAAGCATGCAAGGAATTGTCCAGAATCTATGACGACGTCGTCTTTTGGAGAAAAAATCTGTTCCTTGTACCTTCAGGACGAGTTGGAAAAGATTTTGTTTCTGAAATGTGTAATCTTTTACAAGCATATAGCAATGCAACAGCTATGGAAGTTATTGCACTGAAAGCTTTCGTTGTCTTGTAAGTCCTGTTGTTGCAAAAACCAAGTGCAAAATCAAAGAGCAGGGATCACGTCCATCACCTCCAGCGTCGACTGAACTTGTGGAAGGAAGGAAGATTTGATGAGTTGTTTAGGAAAGGAAAAGGTATACAGCAGCGCCTAGAGTCATCAAAGAAACCCCCTTCAAATCAACAGATTGAACGAATATTCAGTCGCCTAATGGTTCAAGGCAAGGTGAACGCTGCTCTTAGATATTTGTCAGACAATACCAATGGAGGAATCTTGGCAATGGATGAAATAGTGGAAGGGTCTAATGGTCAAACTGCCATGAATGTTCTCAAAGAAAAGCACCCAGCCTCGCAACCAACATCAAACTCGGCGCTTATTCAAGGACCAGTCAATGACATACCAGCAGTTATATTTGACCAGATTGATGGAGATGCCATCAAACGAGCAGCTCTACGAACTCAAGGCTCCAGCGGTCCATCTGGAATGGACTCTAATGCTTGGCGTCGTCCTTGTTGTTCTTTTGGTTGTCAGTCGGCTGAGCTATGCAACTCCCTCGCTAGCCTTGCAAAAAGACTCTGCACAGAATTCGTTGACCCTCGTGGCTTACAGGCGTTTGTTGCATGTAGACTAATACCACTCAATAAATGTCCTGGCTTAAGGCCAATTGGGATTGGTGAAACATTTAGAAGAATAATTTCGAAATCTATTGCAGCAGTAGTGAAGGACGACATCTGCCAATGTGCTGGTTCATTGAAAGTTTGTGCAGGGCAAGAAGGTGGCTCTGAAGCTGCAATTCATGCCATGAGATCAATATTCCAAGCTGATGAGTCTGACTGTGTGTTGCTTGTGGACGCAAAAAATGCATTCAACACACTCAATCGTAATGCGACCTTGCATAATTCTAGGATAATATGTCCTGCTCTCTCAACAATACTGATTAACACCTACAGAGTGGCAATTAACATGTACGTTATCGGCGGAGAGACAATACAATCAGTGGAAGGAACAACTCAAGGAGACCCATTAGCTATGGCAATGTATGCCATCGGAACTGTTCCTCTGATCTCTAGCCTTGCGGGAATCTGTAAACAAGTATGGTTTGCAGACGATGCGACTGGAGCAGGTACCATAAATTAAGTTTGGAAATGGTGGGACAAGCTGACCGAAGTAGGAGGGGATTTCGGTTATCAAACCAATGCGACCAAGTCATGGTTAATCGTGAAACCTGAGGCAAAGAAACAAGCTGAAGTGGTCTTTGCAAATTCCGGTGTTCATATAACAACTACAGGAAAACGACATCTGGGTGCTGCCTTGGGTGATGACTGCTTTGTCGAGGAGTATATACGAGGAAAGGTAGATGAATGGGCTAAGCAAGTGTTGAACTTGACATTAATTGCAAAAACGCAACCACACGCTGCTTACTCAGCATTTACACATGGTTTGATAGGGAGATGGAACTTCCTGCTGCGTACAGTCAAAGAGATTTCACATCTACTGGCTCCATTGGAGAAGGTCGTCCGTCAACAATTCATTCCTGCTCTCACAGGTCAAACGGCTATCAGTGACGAAATGAAAAGCCTTCTAGCTCTACCTTGTAGACTTGGTGGTCTAAATGTTATTGACCCTACACAAATGGCTGATTGGCATTATCAAACTTCAGAACGAATTACCGCCCCTCTTGCAGCTGAGATTGTAAATCAACAACCTTCTTACTCCGTAGACAAGAAAGAAATTCAAAAAACAAAAAAGGCATCAAAGTCAGAGAAAGAAGCAGCCCATAAATCAACCTTGAACAAGTTGAAAAGTGACGCATCTCCCTCGCTAAGAAGAACCATAGAACTGGCAGGAGAAAAGGAAGCATCGAGCTGGTTAACTGTCTTGCCGATCCAAAATCATGGATTTCATCTACCAAAGTGTGAATTTAGAGATGCCATTTGTTTAAGGTATGGGTTGTCAATGAAGGGCGTTTCCTCAAAGTGCTCATGCGGGTCAACATTCAATGTTGACCATGCTATGATATGCCCCAAAGGAGGATTTCCAACTATCAGGCATAACGAAGTGAGGGACATCACTGCAAATTTGATTAGTGAAGTATGCTCGGATGTGGCCATCGAACCGAGGCTAAACTCCCTCTCAGGTGAATGCCTACACAATCGTACTGCCAACAGAGACGAAGAGGCACGGCTGGATGTTTCGGCAAGAGGTGTATGGCGTCGTGGTGAACGCGCATTTTTCGATATTAGGGTGTTTTACCCCAACGCGCAAAGTTACCAGGAGATGATCTTACCCCAAATCTTCCGGAACCATGAACTTGAGAAGCAGAGAGCCTATGGCGAGAGAGTCAGAGAGGTTGAAGGAAGTAGCTTCACTCCATTGGTGTTGTCGTCAACTGGAGGCATGGGAAGAGAAGCAAACACTTTCTACAAACGGCTAGCCAGCCTGATCTCAGACAAACAGGACACTTCCTACAGTCAAACAATGGCACTAATACGATGCAGACTGAGTTTTTCTCTACTACGATCTGCAATTCTTTGTGTTAGAGGGACGAGGTCATCGAAGCGCCATCCAGTACATCTTGACTGTGTTGACAGCATCGTCAGTGAGGCTCGCCTCATTGTCTAAGAACTCTTTTAGAACTAGTATATTGCATTATTGGTACAAACTATTGGATTGTATTCGATGTTGACTGTTAGACAACTAGCCTGTAATAGAGCAGCCATATGTTGAAAATATATGTATAGAAGCCAGCCAGCCAGCCAGCCAGCCAACCAGCCAGCCAGCCAGCCAGCCACATAGTCCCCAGACCGAAAGTCGGTTTAGCCCTATACGTTTAGAGTACGCTACTCGCCAAGTCTCGTGACTTTTACAAAGTCCCTTTTCCTAGAGGCTCATAGCCGAATTAATAAGTTTTCAGGCTAACAGAAGGTTTGCACTGCTAAAGTTTTCTCCTGTGTGACTCATACGGTACGTTCTTCGACAAGGCCACAGCAATATACTACTACAGTACAGAATATTGACCACATTAAATGTACAGTCACCCTACCCCTATAACGATTTCTTCGTTTCACGCTAACATATCATTATAAGGGTAATATTGTTATAAAGGTAATGCAATCTGAACCACTGTCTGTGCAGAAGTTCTTACTTTAAACTATACTTAGTGACATTTAAATGTTCCAACTGTTTAGCCTAATTAATCACAGTACACTAGTCATCGATCAACTAGTCCGAGGTCGCTTGTTGATGATGAACAGAAGTAACCATTCTGTCTAATAAAGACTTGATTCCATCAGCTGCCTGCAGAAGTTCCTTGTTCTTCAGTATAGTTAAGTTCTGAGATAGAAAGTGGAAATGGCTCGAATATGGCAACGGGCATCTCGAAGAGTGATTACAGGAGGGTCAATGTGTCTACTGGGTCTTCCGCATCCCCCGCAGCAGCACTTGACTCCATGTTTGTTGCAATACACATGCGCAGCTCGCATTTTTTAAGGATGCCCGTTAAATGTCACTATGGACTTTTAGTGTGCGTTACCGATGTCGTAGCGCGAGTGATCAGATGTAGCTAGCTAGTGGGCGTATCAGCACAATGCGCGCGCGATTCAACCCTTGCCGCCAAACTACTTGGCGTAGGAGTCACTGACCGCTTGTCTTTACGTGCGTAGGAGACTTACCGGTACGCAAACAATAAGATAACAGTAATTATCGCACACTATGAGTGTTTTCTTTTGAAATCTATCTCTGACTTTGTGACTCAGTGATGGAAGACGGACTAGAAATGTTCTTCTGTGAACGTCCACTATGTAAACGTTCGTTTATTTCTGACGCATTACTAAAAGAACACGAAAAAGACCACAGAAAGGTAATTTGGTCTATTCATAGACGTCTCCAGCAGGAACTAGTCTTGAGAGGTATACTGGTGCAGTACAGAGTCTGAGAGTCAGTCTTCTAGTGCTGTGACAGTGTAGATATTACTACTGTACACCACAATAAATGTGTTTATATAAAATCTTACAGCTTGACGCCTAAAATGTGGCTAGACTCTCCTTGATGAGTGTACACATAGGTACATATCGACCTGTCATACGACTGTAATTACACTGTCTATCTGTTGGTGTCAGTTTGTATGTACGTATGTATGCAAAGCTCATCTGCCTGTATATCTGTCTGTATGCAGATGTGTATATGTACATTTGTACATGACTGCATGTAAAAAGTTGTATTTAATAGTTTATTGTAAAAATAGTTTGAAGATTAATTAGTTTCAGGAATTGCTTGCAGTTGTTTGTTAGGAGATTGAGCGACTCTTTTGCTAAATACACAAATGTATATAAAGTTGTAACGAATTTTTAATAAAACAGAAAAATGTATGTATGTATATATGTCTGGTTTGTAAATTGTTATTCTGCAAAGTCCATACTGTAAACTTTTCTGTAATTGTTGTTGTTGTCTTTGCCACACACACACACACACACACACACACACACACACACACACACACACACACACACACACACACACACACAAACAAACATCAAGATACTTATGATCGCGTAACGTATTAGTGACTGAAGCAAATTGAAGATTGTTACACGTGGTACAAGAGCATATCTACAGACATGGAGTAGCTGTTTCTTGTATACAAACATTTCAAGCAACTTCTGTCAACCAAATTCAAGAGAGAAGGGTTTAAGAGTATACTTCTAATCAAATAGTGGATCAAAGCTTGAGTTTTCGTAGAATGCAACTTGGAGTTCCTATCATTATTTAGTTCATGTGTATCCTTGAATGACACAGAGCCCTAATAGGTTTAGTAAACCGAATATCATGTATGTATGTAACAGGTAAATTGAAATAGATACTCTTTTCTACAAGACCAATATGAACAATTGAAATGGTTTGGATCTGTGTACACAGTTGAAGTTGGTTCAGAAGGGACTACTGATTGCCAATGCTTCAACTAACCTCTTGAGAAACTTTTCACATTAATATGAAATGATACGGCGTAAAAATTCTGAATACTGGGAAGACAGACAATTCTGAATTAATGCAGACATGGTTGTATTGTATTGTTAGTTTTTTTAAAGCTTTATTTGTGTATTTTCTTGAGAGACTAGACTACATTAGACTGGCATGACTTTGATTCGTTTGTAGGAAGAGTACATACATTTACCAATGGCTAGAGTTTCTGTTTGCATGGGGTATAAACAATTATGACCAATATATACCTTTTAGTAGGTGGCTTGCAACTTCCTCTGCTGTCTATATGCAAATTTAATTAATTAAATAATGTCAATTGTCTCATTACTAAATATACTTCCTTGCAAATCGAAAGATGATTGTGCTTATGCTTAACTGTAATGGCAACCTCAAACTTTTGATTTGAACCTCAACCTTGGTAAAGAATAGAACATTAAATGCTGTTGCTAGTGTCAGTGCAGTCAGTGGGAGCTAGTGTGTTGACAAATAGTAACTAAACCAAGTACTATTATCTTACCCTATGTAGAATGAGCAAGGCACTGCAACAGCTGCAAGCTTACCATCGTCACATATGAAATGCCCTGACTGCACCCAACTATTCAAATCAAAGCAAACACTGAACAGGCACAGAAAAAAGAAGCACGCCATTGTGACTACAAAGGTCATTTGGCACAATTGTTTAGAGGAGTCATGTACACGTAAATTTATACGTATGAAAAATCTTACTGATCATCTTGTAAGGGACCACAAGTTAGACCTGGGTGAGTACTCGTAATAGATTTTACCTAAGATTCAAAACTTCATTTTAAGTTGGTATTCTGCGTTCATGAGCACAGGCATACGTGAACTGGAATTTAAAAGTAGTGAAGACTTCTATTCCTGGAAAGAAGCAGAAGAAAGGAAAACTTGCACATATTACCGCACAGAAAGATCAACAAAATCGACACGGACAACTAATAAACATGTTGCAGGGACGCAAACAGGTTTTTAGACACTCTTCTGTGGTTATAGTTGAACATCCTGTGATCATTATAGTACACTTCACTATTACAGAATCATACACTGTCTATTATGTCTGTTGACGCAGTCATAAAGCCAAACGGAGAAAGGACCAGAATGTGAGGAAAAAAGAAAGCGAACCAGGGAAGCAAAACGCATGCCAACTGTTTGCCTGTCAAGAATAAATGCAAAATTCCTTCCAAATGGCATGGTAACTGTTTGGTATGTAAGTGCCCATACCAATCACTACCCAAGCCAAAAAGAGATGCAATATTTACCAATTCCGGGCAGTGTCAAAGAGATGGTTTCACAAAAACTAGCAATGGGTGTGACAACCGAAAGAATTCTTGATGGTGGGTTGTAGCTTTAATTCCTGTAATGTCACATATTAAAGCTGAAGCTTATTTCTACACAAGCCGGGTTTGCTAGCAGGCTTCTATTCAGGATAGGCTTCAAGTTTAGATAAGTATTATGCAACAACCATTCTACTCTACTAGTTGTAGCTTCTAGTATGGAATGACTGGTGCAATTCTGTAGGAATGACTTATCATTAATCAACCTTGGCTTGTATTCAAACTGGCTACCGTGCCAGAGACAACATTTAAAACAATGGCTTCTATTTGAGACACGACTGGCTTCTCTTCAAAGTCGTCGGCTTTAATATGCAACATTATGGTGTATTGTCTAGTCTGTTATAGATAGTTAAGTTAAAGCTGTTTTTTTGTAAAAGATATATGGAGTGGCATAGGCAACAGATGTGAGAGATCATCATTCAATGAGCTTGTGAAACGAGAACACTTTATCACCAGACAGGATGTTCACAACTTGGCACGATCAATGTCAGAGCTCAACCACTCTAATGATGCACAATCTGTCAAAGCAATTGTTGAAAAACTTGCCACAGAACAGTTCAATCCAGTTTTGGGCTACAAGGAGTTTGGCGTGCACGATAACAACTTTCCTAATTTACCTACAGACTCATTTCTCCTAATACTACAAACGGAACATCAGAAACAAATGTTTCAGAGACATAGTGCACGAGTTGTCTGTGTTAATTCAACACATAATACAAACCAGTATGACTATAAGCTCATCACAATGATGATGAGAGATGATTACGGTCAAGGTAGATATAAATATTTATCTATAAATGTTTACTCACCACAAATAAGAGTTACACCCTTTCCTACTTCTTGTAACTTTGCACTTTGTAGGGAAAACTGTAGCTTGGGCAATCAGTAGCAAAGAGGAAACTGCATACATGATATACTTTTTTTGAAGTTGTCAAGAAAGCATCACCTGATGCAACAGTTGCAACTTTGATGAGTGATGATGGTGTGTATAAATTTAATAAGATTTGCTTACTTGCTTTTGAGAAACTCTAATGAAATCTTCATGTGCCAGACAATGCTGCGTGGTCTGCTGCTAAAAGTGTATTCGGTAGCGGCATCAAACACCTTCTTTGCAAGTGGCATGTTGACAAATAGACCTATGTGCACAAGCAAAGGATATTAAGCTAATTTGGTACCATTATGTATACATATTTAGAAACATTCGCAAGAACTTGTACTGCAAAGTAAAAAACAGAGAAGACCAAGTAGCTATATATAAGAGCTTCTACATCATTCTAAATGAAACAGACAAAAGTAAGTTCCACGAATATCTAGATTCGTTCATGAAAACATGGTCTATCAAACAACCAAAATGTACGGAGTATATGAGACTACATTACAACTGCAGACCAGGTAGCAAGTGTTATTACCACATGACAAATAGTGGCAATGAACAGAAACTGTTTCAGAAAAGTGGGCCATGGCATACAGAAACTTTGACCACGCAGACACTGATACAAACATGGTTGTTGAAAAGTAAGTGTGTTCTATCCATGATTAAAAATATCAAATTATTTTGACAGATAAATGAGTAAGTCATAAGAAACTGAGCATTCTAACATTTCACAGATAATCTTCAACCTAGAAAAGTTGTCAATGTTTAGCATAAGTACTACACATACTGTACTTTTATCTTACAGTTTCCATAGCAAGCTGAAAAGACACCCTTCATATCTTGCAAACATAGCTAATAGGAGAATAGACCATCTGATCAATGTGCTACTGAAAATAGAAGAAAGCGAGTTCTTAGATTCTCAGAAGAAAGAGCACTGGAATTCAGCCAACCGTTGAACACAAAAAGAAGAGTCACGACATCGCCGTGCAACGATGATTAGTGACACCGATGTAGAGGTAAGAACACAGCATATTGCAAATTACTTGGAAGTTCATTGTTTACAATGTCACTAAAGGATTGTGGCGATAGTAATTGGAGAGTCAAGTCACAATCAATTCCAGGGAACATCTACACTATTAAGAAGCTTAGACAAGCATGTCCTCAGTCTCATTGCACCTCCTTCAATTGCCCCGTGTGTGGATGCTGTCGGGATATGTACGAATGCAGTTGCTTTGACTTTGCTACTGGTCATCTATGTAAACATATTCATAAAGTATGTGCCATATCTACCAGCCATTCTACAGATCCTGATGAAGACACTGCAGAGAATGATTGTGAAGCCAATCATCCAAACAGCCATCCTCAAGCTCAGGTCAATAGTCAAAACCCAACGGTTCTTTCTGTACCAGCAGAAGACCCACAAATATCTTCCAAAGGTGACTACAATTACTAGAATGAAACAGCAGAAACAGTTATTTTTTATGTCCATATAACCTTGTTATAGTGACATGTAGTCAACAGTCAAACAATTAATAATTTATTGATCTTACAGTAGTATAAATTACTAATGATCTGAATCTTGTAAGTATAGGTTATAGACCGCTGGCGAGAATATAAACGAAATACGCCCCGCTCCGCCCATGTTGGCATGAGGGCAAAGCCCGAGTGCTAACGAGCTGGGTGCAGCGGGGTGTATTCGTTTATACACTTGCCAGAAGGTCTACAACCGACTTGTAGCACCCAGCTGAGGCGTTGATATCATTGCACAAACAATTCACATCTTGATAAACCAGTAGCCCAAGCAGTTATACGGCCCAATTTATTGACCGGTCAATATGTAGCGGAAGTGGGATATGTCACTTATTGTAAGCGAATACTGGACACTGATTGGCACAGACGAAGCTAGGGTGCTACAATAACTATTATTCAAGGTAAACCATTTCGATGTGATCAGCCGAATTTCACATCAGACAAATTCTAGCTGAACTTTACTAATAATAACAGTCAAGAATAGATTATCTATTCTATTCCAAGTAAGACCA
>NC_085102.1:287500-487500 GCF_963422355.1 Corticium candelabrum | reverse complement strand
TTTGTAATAGGCCTACAAAGTGTTTTCCTGCTTGTGAAAATGCAGTACTAAGGTAATTGAATAATAGTATTATGGCATGCCTTTAGCCTACAAAGTGTTTTACTGCTTGAGAAAATGCAGTACTACGGTAATTGAATAATATTGTTATGGCATGCCTTTAGGCGCATGTGCTATATGGTCAGGTACCCAAAGTTACCATTTGCGCAGATATGCAAATACCATAAAAGTAGTTATTTTTTGGGTATAAATTATGCTGTTTTGGGACACTGTACAATTAGAAGAAACTGCATGAAATCGTACAAATTAATACCCTGCACAAATTAGTACTTTTACCTTAGTTGAAAAGCACTAGTAGTGGCAATAGTCTCATTGTGTTTGCCATTCACCAATAAGTGGCTCCTCCTTTACATTTCTTGTCACAAAGTCTGTGCGCTGCCACAATTTTCCTGCTTTTTCAAGAGACTTTAAGGAACAGTTATCTTAGCTTATTCAACTCCCTGTAAGCGGCAAAGAGGGTTGGGTACCTGAAAAGACACACGTGAAGCAGTGCAGAGGACCATGTTGCCAGCTGATGTAAAATGAGATTATGGTGAGCACTACATGCCTCGGTTTTATGGTAGTTGCATTTTCTTTTGCCACCAGCATGCTACAAGGTCACTACATAACTAACATTAGACGATTGAGACATCATCTGCAGGACGATGAAGGCTGCATATGCGTTGGGGGTTGGATAGTGACCATTGGATACTTGATGTGGATACACTGTGTGAAGAAATACATTAATGGCTCACTAATGTTGCATTACAAGCTGTAATGTAGAATCATGTAGAAACCAACGACAGGCAGTGTATTTTGTGTTTTTTGTTGTTGTGTACAGTAGCAGGGGTATGCTCTAGCAAATGTCTAGAAGGGTTAGGAAATTAATAGTTTACTTCCTGGTTGGGTGCAGTTAGAGTTACCAGGACGTCGTAGTTCTTGTTCCATAGCTTTTTGTTGTGACAGTGCATATGAATGCTATGCGTTTGTTTGTAGTATTAGGGCCAGTGCAATTTCTTATTTTCAGTGAGTTTAAATGTCAATGCTGATGAAAGTTATGTACCATTTTTGTGTTTGTTGGATGACACATTCTGAGTGCATCACGTAAGTTACATAGAAGCACTACAACTAAGTAGACCCAAGAACCTTACAAATGCACTAATTGCTTGCATTATCTAGTGTCAGTCTTTGTCAAACGAAGATTAACAATGATACTTTGGAGCATACAAAGCACCCTTACAGTGTACCATACTTTGTGCAACACCAAAACTGTGTCAGAGTTAGGTCCACACAGTTACTAATTTTTTAGGAACAAGTGATGTAATGACTGTGGTGAAGTTGTTTAGGCACGTTGTGAAGATGGTACTTATTTATGAAACACAAGAAGAAGATTGGATTTTTTGGTTGGATTTAGTAGCAAGAACTATTTCTACTTCATAACACGATTGGATTGGGTTTTGCAGACTTCATCTTCTTGTTCTGTAGACTATCAAATACCATTTATAACACTGACAAGCAAACATGTGCAAAATAAGAAGCTACATTGTGTTGTCTGATGCGCTTAATATCATCTGCTGTTTTCAAACCTCCTTTATCACTTTGTTTACAGAAGATGTTGTATTGACTAGGTTATGGTGCATATTTGACATCAGGCAATCAGTCCAGAGCTAGCACTGCTCGGAGTATTCTTGTTTTAGACAAAGAATTTGTTGAAGAGAAGTCTTTCATCATTTTTCGCTTTCGAGTTGATGCAGAGTGTTCTTACTGGTATTGTAGCAGTCTGGAGTTTTACATTGACGGAGATTTAATAATGCCTAGTGTGAGTCAGCAGCTTACATGGAAAGAATTTAGAACGAGTATTACCCAGGTGAGAGACTGTTGACATAGGATTCTTCAGTTAGTGTGCAGGTCATGATCTAAGACTTGTTTGTGTGTGTACTGCTTGTTTACTGGTAGCAAGCTTACATAAATTGCAAACTATAGTGCATATAGTGTATGTCTATACTATTTAGGGCATCTCGTAAAACAGATTTAGAAGAGCAGTGTCTCTTTTCTAGTCCTGGAATTTAACACTCTTGTCCAGGAACTTGTCAACTTTGTATTATGGAGAACTCGTGGGTGGCAGCGTCTGAGAGTGCATTGGAGTGCAGGGCTACAATTATAGATGGCATGTTGGAGTTATAAAAGGGTCAAAAGGAAATTTGAGGAAGAAAGACATCAGTTGCTTGCGTAGAGGGCACATTATCATTTCCCCTGCGTGGCATGAGGGGGTTAAGGTCTGGCTATGTGAGACTAATTTTGAAAAGCTGTTCAGTTTAGGGTTAAACTAGTTTAACGCTAGTTGAGACAGCCAAAATTGTACAACCTGTTTAGACTTTTTTTGAAAACTTCTAAACTGTTAATTTAGCCACTAGTGTGGAGACACAGTCTGAGGCACCAATGTAGATGTAACAGTAATTTTTCTTGCACTTTGATTGTAGGGACATCATCGACTTTTGTGGAGTTTCTATCAACACGAGTTCAGTAGTGATTCTAATGTTGAACAGAAGGCATACATTCAAAGTGTGACATTAGTATGTGAATGGTGCCTTTTGCTGTTTGTGTTTTGTTACAGTAATGGAGTGCTTTGTTTCAGATTGGAACGTCTGCTGAGAACACTGATTGCCACAACTGTCCTGTTGGGTCTACTAGTTCAAAGGGGGCTCATGTGTGTGATCCATGCGGAGACTTTACGTACCAGAATCAGTCGGGACAGCCAAATTGTTTGCAATGTCCAAATGGTACATATTCTCTGGGTGGAGCTACTAGCTGCATTCCCAAACCAATCTGTACTGCAGATGACATTGTCGTGACTATTGACTCAGTGATTACCTGTTATAATGACAGCAGTGGGGTAATGAAGAGAAAGATGCAACAAAAATATCTGACTCCTTTTACGCTTAACGAGACGCTCTGCAATGATAGTAACCAGCAACAATTAAATGTTAGCTCTTTATATAAGTGTTTTTGTCAACCTGGTTATGAATTTGTTCAATCACAATCACCAATTTGTCGTCCTTGCTTGGAGGGGAGTGCTTCTAGTACTGGAGTTACATGTGAGATATGCCCAGCTGGAACTGAAGCAGTACCTGGCCTTTTTTACTATGAGTGGAATATGGACACAATGAAGGAGTTTATGTCACTTTGTGCAGGAGACTGTGACAGTGATGGATGGATAGCAAGTGGAGATCATGTTAGGACAGGAAGAGCCGTTGGTACAACGGACTCCTATTTGACACTTAAAAACATTACATTTCCTGAAGGGGGTACTGTTGAATTTAACTGCTCTGTGGATTGCCACATTTCTACGCACACAGGAAACTCATCATCTGCTGACATTGCACGTTTTAATGATTGTCATTTGTATTTTGAGATGACACAAAATACTGGTGTGAAACGATATTCATGTGGCAATGACTATGAGTACTGGTGGGACTATGGATATCGTGATGGCAGAATTTACAATCACCATTTTAGTGTGAGTCCTGGAAACTACTCGTTTACGTAAGTTCATATTCATATTCAGATCAATTGGAGTTTTACTGCATGATGCTAACTGTAGTATATAACTTTGGAATGTATGCATATGTGTGTATTGGTGGTGTGTGCATGTGTACGTGTGTGTGTGTGTGTGCATTTGTTTGTCTGTTGTTTGTCCATCTGTTGATCCGTTCATTCATCTGTCTGTCTATCTGTCTGCTTGTTTGTGTTCGTGTCTGTATGAAGCTTTAGAATAATTGATAGAACTTTAGAAACTTTTACACGGGTCACTGAAGTGGTTCAACTTTCTTTACACTTACTGTGAGGTGGACTGTTAGATTTGTATTTACATTAGCAGTTCCTGTGAGCAAACTTTTTTTAGGTGGAAGTTTCATCAACAAGATCCAGTCAGGAGAAATGTGGAATTTGAGGCAAAGGTGTCTGCTATTAGTCTTGTTGGTACTGCTGGTGGTTCTGCGAGAGACTGTACACCATGTTCACCAGGATATCGCAGTGTTGATGGTGCATCTAGGTGCATACCTTGCCCTCCTGGATCATACAGTAGTGGGGGTACAGATAAATGTCATCCTTGTGAAGGCAACAGCTTTGCAAGTGTGGTAAGCATGCTTCAGTGGCTCACTGATTTTAGATAGGAAGCTATGTGTATCATTGCTATGTGCAGTTATTTAATGCCAGAGTGAGTATACTCTTGAACTCAATGCTCCACTACAGTAGGTAGTGTTACTGTCTGCTTAGTCAGAAGATGCTTGTCAGTAACTCGAATATCTGACAGTGGTAGTGCTTGAATCTTACAGGTTAGTCACAGTGAGTCGCATCAATCAATTTTGGGTTTAGTGGCATGGAAAGTTCTTGAGAACTAAGTCAAAACTTGAGACAATGGAATTAAGTTATTATATCACCTCATGTTTTCAGCATGCTGTTATAAAATGAAAGCACAGGGGTGCCGATGCCTTGGTACGCAATCAAGTGGGCATTCAAAGTTTAGTAGGACAAGCAAATGGGGCAGATTATGGTATACGTATGGCACGTGCATCAAGAAATTTCCTATAATGGAAGTCGAACCTTTATTTTGCAAATGCATGTGTCAAAATACTCAGAACATTACTTTTTACCCATAGAAGTCCTTGTTGTCGTTAAAATCCACTCTGCAAGTAGATACAGTGGTAACACATGCAGCATTACACACACACACACACACACACACACACACACACACACACACACACACACACACACACACACACACACACACACACACACACACACACACACACACACATGGACACGCACACACCAGTAGACTACCATATACCTTCTCTGCACATGTGGGTACAAATGCGGTAAATTGCATCTTGGGACAGATGTTACTTGCAGGATCATGATCAACTCATGTCATAAGTTACCTGACATACGGTTCTGAAATTTCCAAAATGCAGTGAAGTTTCAGTAAGTTAACTCTTGAGTTTTAATCAACAACATTAACTATTAAAGTTTGCCAATCATATGTTGCTTACTTTATGATCGCTCACCCACATTGCACCTTCCATGATGACAAATTTAGTGCCCATGCATGAGGCCTTGGCCTTTCAATGCTCTGGGGTATTCCTCATTCTCTTCCGGCACTCTCACCATATACCAGCATGCTCATGTAGTTACCGACAAGTAACCCTCCTCATTCTGGTAAACCCCATTTATAACAGCATGCCAGAAAATTAGTAATACGGTATATGTTAGGTACATAAATTATCATGTCTAGCAAATTGGCTTCACTTGATTCTAAACATGAAATTGGGAGATTATTCATTCATTCAACAAGAACACAATTATTGTTATGGAAGTGTGCATGTGTAAATAAGGACCCAATCAAAATGATGCACATGAGCATTCATTTTAGGTATAAAAGATCTCAGGAGTTTTGTAGATACTCACTTCTGTTCAATTTATTGCCACGGCATCGATTGAGAAATGAATTTCTTATGTAGAAACATGTGCACGCTGCTTTGTAGCATAGGCCGCATTTCCACTCGCTCCTTGTTAAACTAGTTTAGCCTAAATGAGTTTATAACCAGTTTAAGAAACCTGAAGGTGACTGTTTCCATTAAGGACTCGTGCATCCGCGATGTGTGAGGCATCCAGACAAGTAATGGTGCAGTATTCTTGGAATGACGCTTGCTGTGAGATGCATGATGCTGCTCTGTAGCAATAGCTGGTTGTCACTGAGACTCCGAATTCAGCATTCAGGTACATGCAGTAGCTGCTGATTTCTCTCCTTTATTTGATGACGCTTCCATTGTTTGAAACAATTTCATATAAGCAAAATATTAGTAAATACCATTAGAGCAGTGTTGTCAGCAACCATCTTCAAGCACACTTGTTACTATCATGTGACAGTCAAACCTAAACCACTTGCTAAACCTACTACAAAACTGGTTTAGAAAAGTGGTTTAGGTTTAGTGCAGACGGAAACAGGTCGATCCTTAATTAATTAAACCAGTTTAGCTCAAACCACTTGTTAAATCGCTAGTGGAAACATGGCCATAGTTATGAAAGTAGTGTAGACAACATGTACCTGTTATTTAACTACCACCAGTCAATTAGTTAAGACACTGCTGCTTTCATAACAACTTGTTGGTGATATAAACACAACAAGAAAAGCATGATGAAGCTCACAGCAAGAGTGTGACAAATTTGTGGCTTTCAAGAATGCATGTGAATATGGCAATGAGACAGTGACAACTTTGTGGCTTTCAAGATTGTGAATAGGACAACAACGAGACAAAGAGTAGATTTGTACACTGATACTAAAATATTACTTCCCAAAACATTTGCACGTATTCAGGTGTGTATTTTTGCTAAATACTGTATCCTGGGTGTAACATCTAGCAATATGAAATAAGTGTAAGACGGAGATAAGTATGTTTCAATTATGAGCTTGCTTAACTAGTTGCTACAAGTCACTTAATTGTTAGCCAATTTGGTTTCTAATCTTCTGATTGGAATAATGTTTTCAAAGCTTATTCAGGCCTATAGTTTTGCTATTGCAGCCATTTTAAGTACAGATGCTGTTTGTTAATTAATTGCATTGCTTTCGAAGCCATACACTTACTTAAAAATAGAAAATTGGTGATATCTGATATGTCATAACGGACAGTTTGTATTGCTGATTTTATAGTCATTTTGACCATTGTTTCTATATGTCATATTGCTAATTGTTTTACATTTTTGTAGGCAGGAAGTGCTACCTGTAAGAAATGTGGTGAAATGACAACTGTCAACTCTGACCACACTGGCTGTAATGTCAATGATTGCACTGTATCATTCAATATAGCAGAAAATATGGAGGTTCAGTATAACTTGTCTCTTCTTCAACGGTTTAATGACTCCATGATTGCAGCTAAAGTAGATGACAGCTATTACCTAAACTATTTTATAAACCCCTGTACTGTTGTGCATGACAATTCGTCATGTTCTATTGATGGAAAGCCAGTTGCTACCATGGCATGTCAACAGGAGTGTTGGAGTGGGTATGGATGTTGGAGTGTTTACAGTCTTGGGGACACCATTGGTTTTGAAAAGGCAGAAGATGTACAAAATGGTTTGATCTTAAAGTTTTCTTATGGATCTACTTGTTCCAGAAATGATCTCAAAACGGAGGCGACAGTTCACATGATATGTGATGAATATGCTGGTGTTGGGCAACCTGAACGGTATGGTAACAATAGCTTTATTGAAATTGACTCCTGTAGGTATGTCTTTGAGTGGCGGTCAAGGTATGCATGTCCTGTATGCAGAAAGGAGTATTATCAACCAGTATATGGAGACTGTCAATTTGATGGTACACGAGAGAAACATTTTATGAAAACTCAGGCTTGTTGGGGAGGTGACTTTCCTAAGAATGTGACTGTGAGCTGTCAGACGTACCAAAATTGCACCAAGCATGATTTTAGATTGATCTATGGTACCTGTTTGGCAAACGGGACTCGAACAAAATACTATGTGCCAGTGTCTCTATGCCAAGATGGATACCAGCCACCTGAAGCTGAGGTTGAAGCGTGCTCAACAGGGTCACATGGACATAGTGACAAGACAGTACCAATCTTGGTTGGTGTAGGTGTGACGCTTATTATCCTCTTAATAGCCATTGTCATCTTCTTCTACTACCGCAATCGGAGATTGAGATATCAATACTACACTGCTCTTGGGAGTACAAGACCATTGGAGAAGCTTGGAATTGTAGATGATACAGATGATGATGCTGATACTTTCCATTTTAGTCCTAGTTCTGACAACAATGGGGAAAACCCCTTCTCAAGTGACATTTAATTGCTAAGTATTTGTTATTTCTTTGATCTCCCGAAGTGTGTCAAAATTTAGCGATTAGTTAGTGTTCCATTAAATTAAGCGTAAATAGTCTTATAAAAGTTGCCTTTTGACGGCAAATTGTCTTTGTGTTCTGTAAAAGCTTTCTTTTTTGTTTATTAGAATGATGAGTCATAGTAAAGAGTTGCATATATGTACACGATGGTACTCAAAAGTACAGTGTTTGACACTGTTGGACAGTGTCATCATTGGTGTTTATACAATGTGCAGCTGGCATTTTTTGCAGCTGACATTTTTTAGAGCTAGCTCTATGAAACATAAGCCATGGTTTGAACTAACTGCAAGTTGTCTTTGCATTATTAATATTTGCAGTCTTTATTTGCAATATGCACTAAGTAACTATTTGAATAACTAGTGTTGCATCAGGAAAAATACAGTAGGCAGTTGACGTCAGTGTTAGATTTGTTGTAAGTGCCCTTGCGTTTGATTTTATACTCTATTTACACACATCGTAGTTACTGCTCTGACTAGATTCGCCAATTGTCACAGGTGATCAACGTTTTCCTGTGTATTTGTTCAGTTGCAACATCCTACTTGGTGCTGTGATAGTCAAAAGAAACCACGTAACTGTATATACGCACTTGTGCCATGAAACTAAGATTGAAATGATTGAAACAAGATGTACTACTAAACAATAAACAACTCATGCAATTTGTTTCTGGTGTGTGTGTGTGTGTGTGTGTGTGTGTGTGTGTGTGTGTGTGTGTGCGTGTGTGTGTGCGTGTGCGTGTGTGTGCGTGTGTGTGTGTGCGTGTGTGTGTGTGTGTGCGCGCGTGCGTGTGTGCGCGTGTGTGTGTGTGTGTGTGTGTGCGCGCGTGCGTGTGTGCGCGCGTGTGTGTGTGTGTGTGTGTGTGTGTGTGTGTGTGTGTGTGTGTGTGTGTGTGTGCGCGCGCGCGTGCGTGTGTGCGCGTGCGTGTGTGCGTGTGTGTGTGTGTGTGTGTGTGTGTGTGTGTGTGTGTGTGTGTGTGTGTGTGTGTGTGTGTGTGTGTGTGTTCTAGCGTGTCCGTTTAGACGGAAGCAATACAGCAGAAGGAGGAAGAGGTGTGTTCTAAAGTGTGAGCAACCTGCAATAACATTACTTGATCTATCTCTTTGTTATTAGTTCTGTAAGACTGCAAGCAAGACATTTGAAGTTCGGGAGCAATTAGCCTAATTATTACAAAGACAACAACTATGTCACAACTCTGCATAAACACATGCATTGCGTTTGTCACCGATTATTTTATAGTTAGCTAATTAATGTAGAAAGGGTTAACAAGAAAGACATATGGAAATTGTGACGGAGTCATAGTTGCACATTTGCCCCACAAAGAGTCGGTTGCACGTTAGCTGTCACAATATAAAAAAAATAGTTATACTGACGTTACTCGATCTTGTATATCAACTTTTAATTGTCTTAGGACCATGCACCACGGTTTTACTTCATGATACCGATTAAACAGTGTAACCGTGTGGCTAATATTTCTATACTTTGATCTATCAAAAGCACCAATTTTGACAGCTACCTGAAGGTCAGTCATATCAAAACTGACAATACACATAAACTTGTCACGAAGAACTGTAATGTAAGCATGCAGTTCCTTCTTTTAAATTCAATTTGCTTAGTCTCACTATCACTGCAATGACACATTTATATTCTTCTTATATATCTAACCTGTATTGCAATCTGCAAGCCACAGTGTTTTCAGATGACTGGTTCACCCCATCTTTGGGTTTGGTGTAGGTGTGTCCCAAGGAGATCCATCTGTTGCCATATTTGACGCATTTATGAATCTGTATGTCAATGCACTGCAACAGTTAGAACATTAAACCTGTGCTTATCGATTATTGTCATCCATCAGATCACTGTTTGTTCATGTCTATATCTATGCAGACAATACTTGTATAGTCACGATTGCAACAGAAAAACAAGAAATTGAATCTGTCTGTGCCGCGCACGCAAAGAACTGACTGGTTCCTACATGTGGTCTGTTTGAGGGCCAATGTCTCCAAAATGTGCCCATTTAATTCTCACATCGCAGACAACCTGGTCCAGCCATTTACGACTCACAGATTTCATTAGATGAATTAATTTTCTTTTTCTCTAAACAATTAAGCAAGCTACAAATACTTAGGACTGCCAATCAGTCCTGATGTTTGCTGCGTGATAAATTAAATCAGAGTTAATAACGATTATGATCGTTTGCTTTAATTAAATATGTCAATCAAACTACTGCCTCAAGATTAGCAAGTGTGTCTTCTATAAGAAAGCAATCCTTCCTCAGCTCTTTGGGTATGCTGAGCATTGCCTTAATCAGTTCCAGCTGTGTCCTGGATTGAATGTGAACTTGACTCTCTTGCATATGTAACCAGTTATCTGAAGAAATGTGTGTGGGATTGGCCCACGTACGTCTTCTGCCGTCTCTAGATCTCTAAACTTGGATTCAAATCATTGAGCTAGGATTGACTCGACTTACCACAACCATCTCTAGCATTTAAAAAGTCTTCAACAGACGTCCAACTTACTTTGCTTGCACTATCCAATGACAGCTGTCTGACAACATTGGCAAACTTGAAAGTTGACAGAGATAACAAAAATTCTACATTATTATTTGCTCCCGACTGTCACCATAGAGACCTCTTGTCAAAAGTTCACCTGAAGTAATTTAAATCAGGTGTCCAACAGACCTATTGTAGCAGACGTTCGAAATCTATGTCAAAGAATTCTGGAACATATGTCCCATCAAGAACAACACTGGAATATCATCTAAAATCTTTTCCTGTTCATGCAACAAGATCAAATCAACACCTCGTGAAAATTTAGATAATAAACAGTGGTCAACTGTTATTAAATCTCACCCTGATGAGCAGTTCAAAGTTGTTATGAATGCTATTCAAAACATATTGCCTACTAATGTCAAATGTCTCCACATGTGGAAGAAATCATCTTGCAATAAGTGCATGTCTTTATGGGGCATGTGCAGTTTCAATCTCTTTGTCATGGCCTCAACTCTTGTCGTGTTTTCCTTGACTCTGGAATTTACAAATTCAGACATGATAGTGTACTAGCTGGAGCTGATAAATTATTTCATGAGATGATCCACATCTTGGCTGACTTCAAATTCATTGTGGATCTTCCTGGATATGACTCCTTTTTCTGTCAGACGTAGCAATCACCAATCTTTTCTGGCATCTAGTCGTATGCATGTGGCAAGAGTGCAATCAAGCGTGGTTATAACCAGTTCTAATTATTGAAACTATCTATTATGTTTGACTCGGTTTGTAAAGACACAAAAGAAAAAGAGAAAAGAGCAAAGCTATGCAGATGTAGAGAAGCCAACAATTAATACAGAACTATAAGCTGTTTCACCTTCTCATTGGCTCACGACTGGTTTTATTTTAATAAAACTAGAACTGCTGTAGCCTAATGGAAAAGTGCACAAAGTCAGTCTGAGTCGTCAACTCTTCTTAGCAGTGCTGGATAGTTAGAAGCCGGCTCATTGTTTCAGCTACCAGCCCTGCTAAGTAGATTTATGTGTGTTTGTGTCTGATTTTTTACACTACGTGTACCAGCTGTATGGACGCTTTGTTGTTATCGTATCTTTCTTGATATGCTAATAAAAATTTTCATATAGGTATACATCATCATCCCATTGAGTGCAAGTACTGTAGAAGTCTAAAACTGAGCGAACGCTACCAACCGAGCAACATGACAAATATTGCAATAGATCAAGTTATCTTCATATTGTGATCACCAAGCACCCTGTAAGACTACTAAATTACTGTACATAATATCTAGTTCCTAAACTGTAAAGCCAATAAATCTCTATAATCTCATAAAACAGACAAGAGTACACTACACTATACAGCATTTCAAAATTTTAGGCAGATCTATAACGTTCTACATCTAGAGGCTAGGCTGTTCAGAAAAATCGCAGTCAGGCCAATTATAACCAAAACTAACTTTGACTCAAGTAACGTGGTCTCCTCTCAATCTAAAACCGGTTTATATGCCCATAACCATGACGTACATTGTTCTTGTCTTTGTTTTGAGTTCGTGGTACAAGTGTAGTACCTACTATCAATTTCAGAGGTTCGAATGGTGATCCTGGAAGCTGTATCAGGTACGTCCCCACAACTGCCGTGTTATCTTCTATTGGCTGTTGAACTATTGGTGACACATATTGAGACTTTAATCTTCTCCTTTGCCGCCTGTTCAACCCTACTGATCCTACGGGCAAAGTTCGACAAACACTTAGACCAAGAGAAATACTGCGCTCACAGAGAAATTCAACTGCAGCAAATGGCCGCTTAGCACGCTCTTCCATTTCAAATATCTGTGTTTGCTGCTCACGACGAGCATCCACTCTTTGCTTGATCTTCCAGGCAACAACACACAAACCAAGAAACAAAAAGAAGCTGGAGAAGAAGACCGAGAAAAAGATGAACAAATCAATTTCAGAAGAATCTTGTCGAAAATAGAAGAGAAATTGTGATGAGCCATTAGTTGCTCCAATGACTGAAATATACACCTTGGTATTATGCAGCTGATACACAGTATGCGGTAAAGTAATTCGAAGCTGGCCATCAATGTTTAACAAAGACAGATTGTCTCCTGTCAATGTCCTGACAACAGGTGGTTTACTGAGATCTGGCAAGGCATGGTAGAAACTGCCATTACTGCTGTCCATCCAAGAAAACTTGTAGTGCGCTTCAATGTCTTGTGTAATACCATGTTGCTCTGTTGATAATTCAACATGAACTTGTCCTCTTACGACCCACAGAGTCACTTCCACATCAACATTAGTATATTGTGGAATCACAGCCAAAAATTTGCTGGTGCTGGTGTCTACTTGATATAACGTGTCTGAGCCAATTTCTGTGTCTTTATAACATGGAAAGCCGCCTATAGGATTGCCCAAGTATCCCTCCACACACTGTACACACTAAATCAACAGCAACAAACATATCAGTCAACACCTCATTTGCGATTAGATGTCAAACTTAGACACCATTGCATTTAATTAACCATACAATAGGAAATTAAATTTTAGCTAATTAATATAAAACAAGTACCCTAATCAACAAACAGTACTTTGGTCCCTAGTTGAGCATGCAAAAGTAGTGCAACTGGTAGCCAACCAAATAAGCACAAAATAGATCTGTAAACCTTCACAGTCTCTTGACATTTAGGATCATAATGCAGTCAAATAATATGGCCATTATAAAATGGTCACTAAACACTGATCATGCTCTATCCACACAGCTGAAAAAGCACAAAGTGCAATAAAGAATCACAAAAATTCGCTGAAAAGCAGAATAGAACACAACCAGAACAATAAAATTATTCATTGCATACATATGTCACCTTATCACCCCTACTAGAAATGCCACAGCTATTGCAAAAGTGATGTAGACACAAGAATATTTTTTGACATTTCAACAGCTAAACATGATCACATTCACACTTGACTGCATTTACAAAACCTCCAGTTTCTTGTTGTATAAAATATGGAATTTTTCCAATTACAAGTTGCAGCTGTCACGTGTAAAGATACTGTGGTCTCGAACTTCCAGACCAGAGAGCACACAAAGTGAGCAACTCTAGTTTGGGCCAAAGCAATACTAAAATGATTTCGGAAGTACTTATCAAAAAGCGATGCTAAATGGTAGTCTAACAGCCTAGGGTCATTTTACCAAATTCAATAATAAGATGGAAAAATACCGTGCTTTTGCATTACACAAACATATCATTTGTAAATGCCACCAGATCTCACGAACAAAGAAGAGACATCTGCCATGTTTGCGGCAGACTAGACTAGACTAGACTTCACTCGCTTTGCCTGCTCTCTGATCTGGAAGTTGAGGCTACTGTGGTCTTTGCTTGAATGCTCAAGGCTCGAAAATCACACCATACTCCCACAAAATAAATAGATGCTTGCCAGATGGCACAAACAAACCTGTTTCATACTGTTTAGTACAAGATGATATGATTGGCATGCAGTGGAACAAACACACTTTCCTGCAGTACATTACTATGTATCTCCTACAAAAGATTTTGATTGAGAGAGTAAAAGTACTTCTTTATCTATTCCAAATGCTGGAAGAAGTCAGAAGAACTATTCTGCTGTTCAGCCACACACCACGTAACAGAGGCAGAAGAGAAGAATTCCACATCAGCATCTTTAGTCAATATGAAATTGATCATATAGTGCATGTGCCTTCACATGTGTGACGCACTAGTTATAGAGTAGAGTGCCACTAAAGCCTCATCATCTTCAAAGCCACTCATTGGATTGGCACAGTCAATCCCGTCTGTCTTTGCCTCGTGTGTATTTCTTTTTCTGTCAATCTTCTAACATGATTCTCTTTTACCACCTTGTGCCTCTTTTGAGAAAAGCTCTTCCAGAACAGTCAAAATGTACACCTAACTCAGAATACATTTGCACATTTGCTTTCAACTACAAAGATATTGTCCGCTGTTGTATGTGGTAGAATTATACATAGCGGCAAGTGTTAAAGCAAGCAAATGTCCAACAGTTATTTCAAGAAAACATATTATACACTAAAGCTAAATCTTTCTGTAGTCATACAAATAGGTCAATGGCTACATCATTTCAAAGGTACAAAGGTGCACTACATGTAAATACTTTCTACAACCCAAATACACTCCTTCTTTGATTTTCTTACTTCTGCATGTTGGAAAAACAATATAATTACATAAAAGATAACACTAAGGGTGCATTTCTTTGACCTTCACCAGTTTAACCGGTTGAAGTGGTGGAGGCATTTCGATTAACAAAAGTAATCTTGGTAGAAGCCAATAAAAAGCAGCAATGTAGTATGAAGTAAGCTCAATAGTGTTGTCATGTGAAATGGACAGTTTGAGTGATAACATGAGCTTTAAGTGTCTTTTGGAGTTGTTCTATTGTAAATCCTCCTCATTTCTGTCCTTTTTGCCAACAATGAAACACGTGTGAGCATGTAGAATTTACTAACTCCACCCAACTCCACCCACACTACCACTAGTCTCGCGTAGCCAGTCCCTCCCCTTTTCTATTTTCAGTAGGCGGGGAAGGTCTGGTGCAGTTGCTTTGATGTCTTCGTGTTGCCGCTTGTACGATAAACGTTTAACTAAAGACTGGATGTGCCTGGCACTGAGTGGGTACTTATCTCTTATGCAAACTGGCTGGAATTTCCTTCTCTTCGTCTTCTTGCGAATTGTGTTGTCATGTGAGCAACGCAGTCATGTCTCTGCGAATGTGTAACTTCTATGTGTACTTACACAGCACTCAGGGCGTCGACAGGGCGACTGATCGACACTCGTAAGTTACGTCTAGGCTGTCATCGACGCCCTGAGTGCTGTGTAAGTACACATAGAAGTTACACATTCGCAGAGACATGACTGCGTCGCTCACACGACAACACAATTCGCAAGAAGACGAAGAGAAGGAAATTCCAGCCAGTTTGCATAAGAGATAAGTACCCACTCAGTGCCAGGCACATCCGGTCTTTAGTTGAACGTTTATCGTACAAGCGGCAACACGAAGACATCAAAGCAACTGCACCAGACCCTCCTAGCCTACCGAAAATAGAAAAGGGGAGGGGCTGGCTACGCGAGACTACTCTACCACCATTCCACTGGCTAGCTGGTAGAGCTAGTTGGGGTCTACTATAAAATCGTGTGGCTGCAGAAGAAACACAGGTGAACAATACCACCTTAACTCAATTAGTTGGTAACAGACAAAGAACTGCGCCCTTAGTACTGTAGTCATAAGGCTCTGACCTTGGTCTTAACATAACTGACTACTTAGCTCATCTAGTTACTGTTTTATCTGTACAAGCAGTTGTGAATTAGACCAAAAACTTGTCTTATTCTCCCATTTAAGTGTTTAATCGTAATTGTTTAGTTTCTATCCAATAGTAACATGCAGTCATTGACAGAAAAGCAAAACAAAGCAGTTACTTGCATCTTCAATCACCTGAAGTCACTAATAGTGTAGTTATCAAAAGACATGCTACAACTACCGAGGTAATCAAGTCATAAATATCATCCACAAGTGTCTTGCACACCAAGCAGTCAAAACAGTTTTATCCTCCATCAGCAATAATGTGCTGGCAGTTAAAAGATGTTTGAATAACCTCAATCCCCATCAAATGCAGCAAAACACACATTTTAATTTTGATTACATGAAGAACACACAGCATACACAACCCTCACCACACTAACCTGACTCTTGTAGCAATGTTTCCGACAGAGCTTGTCACTTTTAGTACTGTTTTGGCAATCACAGCCACTTCCATCTTGTTTGCAAGTCGTTCCATGCCCATTACACATGCATCTAGACACACAGCTCCTCCATCAAAGTCTGCGCAATCAAGCAACAAACCATGACTTACCTGATGCATGAAACGTTATGCTCATTATCGTCAATATCAAAATAGCCCACATCACAATCCGAGCATGTCTCACCCTTACTGTACCTTTCACAGTTTCTACATACAATATCACGTCCATTATATACAATAGCAGGACCGTTAGTTATGTTCATGTGAGCTAAGACCTAAAGAATAAATATTAGTAATGGCACTAACAAAAACAAATGATTTTCAAACTACACACATCACTCTGATTGATAATAGAGACATTCATAGAGTCAAGCTGCAGGTTATGATCGTCATATAAGCAGATATCTGAGTTGCCACTGCAAAAATCTCGACAGCTCTGACAAATACCAGGCTGTAACTTCACAAAGAACGGCTCACATTCTGAGCACTGCGGACCCTGCAAATAGTAACAAGATATAGTAGCAGCGCAGGTCTAACTACCAATTGAGTTCACATGCAATTACTGTAATGAAAAAGTAATGTCAGCAATCATGTGAATACATACCTTGATACACATTCAAATACTAAATTGTAGAATAGACATTAAAGCAGCTGTCCTAACAATGGGTGTCATACCATTCAATGTCATTATTTCAATACAACTACATCGTAATTAATATGTTGACATGGAAAGGTACAACATACTGTGAGTATGTACAAGTCTATTCATTCACTGGTTTTTCTGTTATCTACCTAATCTACCTGCATATAACAACAAGACTACAGTCCTTCCATCAGAGTGCAACTGCATCCATATCCCTGATTTCCAATAAATAACTACTACTACCCATGTTCGCAATATTAGATAAACAGCTTACATTAGCTCAGGCAAACTTACCAGATATGAACAAAAACACGGTATCAACTACGTACATGTTAAAGAATTCATATGTTAGCTACAGATGTTGTGAGTTCTGTTGTTACATACAAGCGATTTATCCTTACTTGTGCTGTATCTATTTACGGTACCTTTAAAGGGGAAGTCCAACAAAAATGAACTTAACTTGTATGAGTAGATCTTACCAAGACAAATCGATCGGTATAAGTAATCCGTTATCTTCACTTTTGTATATGAGAACGATCAATGTTTCTGTGATGTGCAACGCCCACGCGCCTGCACCCCGCTTCCTGGTGGATTAAGCTCCGCCCACTGCAAACAAATCAATGCGTTTATGGATGACTGCTACGGATATATTGAGAATGCCAAATGTGAATGCGAACATATTATGAAGATCTGCCTTCTTGCCGTCAGTGGTTCCTCTCTAAAGTAAAATGGTGTTGGTAGAGCGGTTTTCCCGCCAGACTTTGAAGCAGAAATCCTCAATACCACAGCTTACCTAGAGAACGCGCTTGTGCTTGAGTATTTGTTTATCCTTGTTCTTTTAATATCTGAAGAAAAACGTTCAGCGTGTCGTCTGGTGTGTGCAACAGAGGATGATCCTATTTTTACATCCGGGATTGTAACCTTCTACCAATCAGCGGCAAAAGAAAGTAAGCAGACCAGATGTGAAAATAGGAACGTAGCACACGTCAGACGGTGTGCTGAACGTTTCCCTTCGGATATTAAAGAACAAGGATAAACAAATACTCAAGCACAAGCACGTTCTCTAGGTAAGCCATGGTATTGAGGAATTCTGCTTCAAAGTCTGGCAGGAAAACAGCTCTACCGACACCATATTACTTCAGAGAGGAACCACTGACGGCAAGAAGGCAGATCTTCATAATATCTTCGCATTCACATTCGGCATTGTCGATATATCCATAGCAGTCATCAGTAAATGCATTGATTCGTTTGCAGTGGGCGGAGCTTCATCGGCCAGGAAGCGGGGAGCAGGCGCATGGGCATTGCACATCACAGTAACATCGCTTGTTCTCGTATACAAAAACGAAGATAACGGAGTAACTTATACCGATTGATTTGTCTTGGTAAGCTCTACTCATACAAGTTAAGCTCATTCTTGTTGGACTTCCCTGTGATTGGAGGCACAATCTGAACATTGACTCTAAATCACTTAGACACTAATGTGTCAAGACACAGCTACATGACGTCAAAACTCAAATACATAACGCATAAGATGAAATATTGGCTGGGAATTTATGTTCGCAGATTGGTGGATTTTTCAGTGACTGCCAATATAAAATCCGCCATTAATTTTGCCTCCGGGATATGTTGGCATCATAAGGCACGTGGATCAGCAAGATGGTAGGTAATCCCTGCTTGCCGTAATTGTGCCTACGCAGTAGTTGGAGACCATGCAGTAAGTTAGGGAAATGTGAGCCATGAACACAGCTGTCAATCACAAACACATCAAGACCATACACTTATGGTAAGACATATATCAGTTCTTTATCAAACAACAATGTCCAACAGCCAAAATAAATTCCGCCAATATGCTTTGTCCGTCAATTTCTCAGCAAACCACCAAAATACATTCCCGCCAATGATTTATCTTATACGGTAGGCCACACCGTCTGCCTTTCGATATATCAAGATCACTCAGAATCCATATACAAACTTACCAACAAACTACAATTATACACCTAGAATGCCCATCTACGGGCTACATGGCAGAACATGAGGTATGTTCATGTTAGTTTATCACTGCTGGAAAATGCTCCTAAATGCATTTGACACCAGTCTTTCCTAGGAATTCGTGCTCAGCTCTTATAATCCTTCGTAGACAGCTGTGCGATACTACCAACCTCATCAAGTACAAGATTAGATAAATGCACATCCACGGTATTAGAAAGACAGAAATAATGCAATTGAACCTCATGGTATTTTAGGCTAAGTACTTTGTTCATGAAAAAGACTAGTTTGAGACTAGCACACAATTTTCTAAATACAAACATTACAAATCATTCTGCTTCCAGCTAAGACTACCACAACATGCAAACGTGCAATAGCCTCACACAAAATGTACATCCACACCCACACATCATTATACAACAACAATTTACTAAAATTTACCTGAGAATTATACCGACATTCAATACAAGTTTTGAGACCATCCACCGTTTCATCTAGGCACTGGCCCACGCTATTGCAACTACAGAACTCTTCGCACCTTTGTCCTACATATCCAAAGTCACAGTGACAAGTGTTGGGTGCTAAGCAATAGCCATGACTACAGCCGCCAATTCCATCACAGGAAGGACCACATTCAAAAAGTCTATTTTACACAACAAGCCAACTTAATACAGTGCATTTAGTATGTTCCAAAATATATATTCTTACTCTGGATTTTCTTTGTAACCTTGTTTACAATGACAATCATACGACTCCTTAGTATCTGTACAGTCTTGGTCATCTCTGCAAGTGTGATGATTGTTCTTACACTCATCTTCTTGAGGACAGTCCAAAAACGACCACATACTATTAGCAACATCAGTAGTGATGTTTTGCACTCTATTTACTGACACATTAGTAAATGAAGGACATGACTCAAAACTAGGTCCATGTATTGTGCCATGTAAACAAACTCCTTTCCCACTCTCGTCAGGTACAGCACACCAGCCACATGTGATCTGTCTAATACATCGCCAGCAGAAAGTGTTTGCTGAACATGGCTGTAAGCACTGTGAGTCTTGATGAGCCACTCTGCCACACTGACCAAATGAACACATCAAAGGTTGAACCACGGCAGAAAAGCACAGCTGCAAAGTTTCACTCCATCGACACTCTATTCCAGCATGACTGATGGTTCCAGCACATTCCATACAAGATTTATATGCACTACAATTTTCAGCATGATAACCAATTGGAGAGCACTGACTTTTGTAATCTGCTGAATCCCAGTTGCACCCACCACTCGCCACTGAAGAGCACTTAGATATCATTGGGCTTTCACAGTGACACTCAGAACTGGATTTGACACAAACATTTCTACAAGGACACCATCCACAAGACAACCCATCAGGTAATGATGGTAATGACACACATTCTGAACATGACCGCCACACAGAACAATTCTTATATTGGCAAATATCAATGTCTTCAGCTGATGACTGACATGGAAAGAGTAGAGATGAACACTTCTTGTCACCTACAGTTCTGTTGTCACAGTTTTTACAGCCAGGAAAGTCGGTACACGCTAGTTTCGTCCAAGCAGGAGACACCAAAGAGCACTCTTCAGTAGGAGCAAAAATTTCAAAGATGTCTCCTCTTTCTGTCCCATCAAAACCACCAACAGAGTACACACGAATGTGACTACTATCAAACGCAATTGCTTGACCAAACCGATACGAAAACAAACTACTGGTACCTAAACACAGTACAGTTTAAATATTTTGCTTGACTGGTGAAGTAACTGACAGTGTGTAAAAAAGATTTGCCAGACTTGTTCTGCCCATAAAATCGTAAGCGAATGTCACAGATGAGACACACACACCTGGCCTTGTCGGAACCACGCCCACTACTGTTTAGAATTCCCGTAAACAAATCAGCCCTTGCAAGCTATGTTCTTTATTATTGTTTTAGGAGCATTCAGTACTGTACTGTTTATCTAATCTTTATAACACAAATCACTTGCACCATGCTTGCCATAATTTAAGCATGAACTTGCTACAAGTTCGAGATCTTTTGTCTCTGAGTCGAAGTGCTGGATTTCTCCATTGGTAAACACATTATGATCCTCCACAAAAAGCTACTAAAGTTTTCGCTATTATTCATTCTGCACACAGCCGGGTTTGTTAAAGCATCCAGGTTTGGTTTTAGCCTCGTGAGGTCCGGAAGCACACAAACGAACACCGGAACGTTGTGAGTGGGATGCTTGATCACAAAACTATGGTCTCAAAGAGTCTGAAACCGTTCTGCAAGAAGTAAACTGGGCATAGAGAAAAAGAATAACACCTTTTATGCTATGCAAAGCTTGGAGACACTGCATTCGTGAGATAGCAACATATTCGGCAATCTATTTATTCGTAGGCCCACTTGTACTTTTGTAGGCCCACCTGTACTTTTTGTAGGTGGCTTTTTTGCAGCAAAAATTCGTAGACTACAAATTTATTTGTGGGTGTGGCAATCCTGCTAAAAGCAAGCAACACAAAATGTGCTAGGTGTGTACTTTAAATACTTCGCACTAAATGTCACCAAAAGTGACAGATAGATTACCTGCTAAAAGAAGTACGAGGGACATATGAACACACACAAGAATGGCACCAAATATTCAAGCATTAACGTCAAGCTAAGGTGGTTGTCTGATGTTCCTAAATTTGGTTACTTTCTTACATGTATGCTAAAAGCATAGCTTCATTACAAATCAACGTGTATTAAAGTTCAAGATTCACCTTGCAATTAACAATCATTTTCTAAACTTTATAAATAGTGATTCTCAGTGCTTAGATCCTTAAACAAATGATTAATCCATTAACTGTAACAAATTGCTGCCAAACCTAGCATATAGGTTATATCTTGATAAACATGTAACAACACAGTAATTTACACAGTTGTACAATACATTACTTGAACCACATTGCAGCGTTATACACCAGCATTACCTGTTACAGGAAATGAATCGCCACATACAGAACGATAAACTTGTCCTATTACATTCTTTAGAGTGCCATATGGCTTTCTGTTATCCCATCCTGTCAAAATCGTGTTTGCTCTAATCATAAAACCCCAATTGAATGGAAAGTCGGCAATCATATGACTTTCAAAAAGTCTCCAACGAGCATCAGGACCAGAAGCAACAGACAACGAAAAGAGAGATGAGAAAGCCTCCACCTGGTGTGATTGGTTGCTCCAATAGTATCCTCCGAACACCATGACAGAGTGCAAGTGCTTATTGTACACTGCTGTGTGTGCAAAGCAGCCTACAAAATGTTGTGTGAGACACTACACTTACCCTACAAAAACAAAACTACAAACCTGGATATTTCATCCCAGTAGTTGTAATGTTTTGCCAAATTTTTTCATGACTTGAATATCGGTAAACAAGTCTGCTGATTCTGCTATAGCTTGTTACACCTCCAACTACATATACATAGTCTCCCACGAGAGTTGCACTATGACCTGCCAATGGAACAGGCAAATGTTTGCCTACTGTCACAG
This sequence comes from Corticium candelabrum, assembly GCF_963422355.1. Classification (NCBI taxonomy): domain Eukaryota; kingdom Metazoa; phylum Porifera; class Homoscleromorpha; order Homosclerophorida; family Plakinidae; genus Corticium; species Corticium candelabrum. The sequence goes on along the minus strand of NC_085102.1, from coordinate 465,122 downwards.
TCTGATCTTTAACATCAATGTGTAATACACTGTCTGTAGGACCATCTCTGATCCACCCTCCAATAACAATCATGTAAGGCTATAAACAGCAAACTATATCTCATCTAACATTGCACACATATTGCAATCAGTGGAACCCGCCACACACACACCAATTAAGACAGTAATTGTAGCTTTCTGCCTAAATTGGATAACCACCGCATTCCATTAATTAAGGCAGGTTCCACTGTACTGTTTGTTACTCACAGTTTGAAATACAGCAGTGTGAAATAGTCGACCATAAATCTTCTTATCACTAATCAAATGCCCTTTTTCTGTGACCAGTTGCAATTGTAAACGAGCCCATCTTGATGAAGTCAAGTTGACCTCAATCATTGAGGATTGCAAACCACTTGATAATGAGTATCCACCAAATAGATACAAGTAATTGTTACTGCTATAACATGCTGTAGCACCAGCTATGCCAGGCATATGAGCAATTTGTCCACTGTTGCCCGAAAACAATGCTTCCGATTGAGAGAAAAGCTGAATTCCACCTAATGGTGAGCTCATTTCATAATAGCAGTTTTGTGTAGCATTTCCATTCTTGCAGGTACAAACTCCTCGATCCTAAAAAAATAAATTCAAGAATATACACTACTTGTCAATTTGAGTGTCAGTGCTAACTAAAACACATATCAAGAGATACAATACTAACATTACAACAATGGAAAACTATGACCGAAAACCTAACCATTTTACCTTATCACATTTTGTTCCACTACTAGCACAGACGTGAGAGCACATGTCTTTCATTTTGCAGTCAACAGGCTTTATGCCTGACAAACATTCACAAAGGTTAGTTTTACTGCAGCTTGTGCTATTTTCACAATTTTCACATAAGTGAATTCTGTATGATGCATTGAATCCCTTCTGTTGTCCACTGAGTGCCTCAACACTTCCCCGGTATGACACAACCATCACTCCAGACACTGCCACAACTGGCCGAGTAACAGGCTGTCTGCCACAATAAGCAGCCAGCAATTTACTGTCAAAATCAACTTCTGATGAATTGAGGTTTAACACAAAAGATGGTATACCATCATAAACATAGATCACATCTTCATTACACACTGTATTCATATTGTCACTGTTGACAGTAAAAATAATATCTGCTCGATTGGACTGACTTCTTTCAAGAAAGAATCTGATGTCAGACAAAGTGGTAAGGCTCAACTGACTGAGAGTTGTCTTGTTCAAAGTAGTAATGATCCACAAACAATTGGCACGACCATTATCTGCTGCCAAGCCATCACCACGATATGAACCCAGAGAACCAGACTTTTCATTTGGGATCAACGTAAGACCATCACATTGCGAATAGCATATACCACCATTCCTACAAACATAATGCAACAATTATACATAACACTACATGAACAGAGCACGCAAACAGTAGCTATCATTTTACAGAAATCTGATACTATATTTCTAATTTCTCCTAATTTGTAGTTGCATCACGTAAGTTTATAAACCACTAATAGCAACTTGTTTACCATTCTTCAGTCGCAGCATCCAAAACTACACATCACGTTTTACTACTGTATCCTGTCTGAAAATCACAAGGAAACCCCCAACAAGCTTCAGCTTCACAATGCGTACGCATACGAACATGGGACTCATTTCACTTGCAATGTGAGGATCATGTTGATAATTCACTAAGGGGCCATTTAAAATTACCAACAATTTTCACGACCATACAATTAAAGCACATGCTAGGGGCGATAGCAAATGGCTCATGCTAATGCCTCAGTTTTCCATGGCCGGAATTGCATCATGCATTGTTCCCGTGCTAGTCACTCGTATGTATGGAAGTTGCAAACATGTATGACAGTTGCAGCCTATTTCGGTTTTGCTCTAAAGAACAACATCAGCCGTCCATAAAGAGCTCAGCTGTCTCTACCATGACTTTCTCAATGTTTTCGTCTTTGTCTACTCTAATGACCAGGACCCTCGAGCTGACATCATTCAAGTGGGTCATCTGGAATGGAAGGAGAACTGTATCAATGCAGAAGCAATGAAGACCACACGTCAACCATCTAATAGATATAACCACGGTTAAGCTATCAAATTGTGCATCAACAATATTGTGTATGCTTTGGGGAGGGTGGCTTCAGAAAAGCGTGTGCTTTGTTAAATTGTACGCTTGTGAAATTGGCAATAAATTAAGTCGACTATTGAAAGATAAACACAAAATAGTCATAGCTTGCAAACCCCTACTAAACAAACAACTGCTGACATTATATCATAACAATTACAGTACACGAAATCATGCACAATGATCACCATATTGTACGTTCAACTAAGCAAAATAGGCTAAACAAAGACTATGAATTAAAAACTATAATTTAACAACAACACAAACTCAAAGAACTAATAAAGGTAAAATCAATACAAAAAAGTAAGAACTTGACTTACGTAGGGTTTCCATAATAATGCTGAGCACAATGTTCACATCTCACACCTTCATAGCTAGGTAAACAATGGCATTCACCAGTTGTAGTATTACAGAGATGCTTGCTTATGTCGCCATGACCATTACATTGACATGGGGTACAACCAGCTGCATTGGTTGCATTTCCATATGATCCTGGAACACATAATTGACAAAATTCTCCCATAGAGTTGTCTAACAAACATAATACTATACTAGTACAATAAAACATTAATAAAAAATATGGCCACGACATACGATGGCACTTGTCACATTTTCCAGGTCCTTCTGAGCAGTAGCTGTGAAAGTGACATTTACATGACTCATTGCATGCCTTTCCTCTCCACCCTATCTCACAGTCACACTTGTACGCAGGATAGCTAGAACAGTTTCCATGCAGACACTCTACGTCGCATGTTCTATTACATTGTTTGCCATCTCCGGTGTAGCCAAGATTACATTGACATTCATAGGAATCAGGAGTGTTTATACACTTGGCATTTTGATCACAAACGTAATGACCAAACTTACACTCCAACAAATCAGGACATTTACTGTATTTCCATTTCCATACTGTCAATGCACTAGAGCTATAACATAGAAATGTAAGTAGATACATGCAATACATCCTTAATATCCATAATATCCATAAAACCTCTACAAACCTATAATTGCCATCTTGATATGCTGCCCGCTGATCAGCAACAGCTTTGCAGCCACCCTTAGCAAATGAACTTCTGAAGTCTCCACTTACACATCTGACAATGCCAAAAATGACTGACCACAAAAAAAAAGTATACAAAAACTTACCTTCCCTCTGACGGATAGCTTGATAAGTAACACCAACCACAATGAAATGTAGAACGAGAATTACAACGATAACAACTAGTTTCTAAACTGCAATTCACTACATCACAGTTTTGAATTCCTCCATATCTACGAATCAAACACTATCATGGGACCAGTACACGTTAAAATGTCCACAGCCTCACTTTCCAATCACAACTACACATTGCCCATAAATACCACGTGATACAAGACTGGGAGTAGCAAAGCAGCGATTAAGACGTAAACACCAACTGCACTCTTTTGTCCTTGCACTGCATGCAGAGCAAGTCGTTAATCTAAACAAGAATATCAAGACGTAGTATCTCTTGTTTATGCAAACCATTGATTACTTTTCACATGGCAAAGGACAATTAGTAGAATTTACAATTGCATTGAACAGGTTTCGAGCTCGTCGTACACAGAAAGATGCAACTCCAGACCATGCACAGCGTTTGTTCTGAAACAAAGACGTACATATACATAACAAACACAATTACATCACTATGTTGTAAGAATCTATTAAAGCCGGTTACATTAAACACGTAAGACCATACATGTCTGTGTTCGCGTCTTGCGTCTTTGCATCTTGCGTCTTTGCATCTTGCGTCTCTTTGCACCATTTTCTGTTCACATTAAAACTGCATTTACGTTTGCGTCTTGCGTCTCCTGATTAGCACGCATTGCAATGTCTTACGAAAAAGAAGCCGTTTTACTGATTGCAATCCCAATTTTAGCACTTGCGTTGTGTTGAAAACAACAGAGAAAAAGAAGAGAGAATGGGTCACTACAGTTCCTGCCAAAGGCTCTACCAAGAAGCCTATCACAACTGACACAAGAAATGCATCTCGGCAATGTAAAAATACAATGAGACAAACGAACGCTCTCAATTAGACATTCTTCCATCACAAAATACGAGACTTGTTACTCCACAAGGTTGATAAAAACACACACGAGACGCAAGATGCAAGAATAGAAACAGAGTCTATTTTCTTGCATCTCCCTTACGTGTCCTCCGTCTCCGCATTTTGCAATTGGCGTTTTGATGTGAACAGACACACAAGAACGTAAGAAAACGGCAGAGCACATAAGGAACACGTAACACCTCCTTACGTCTTTAACGTAAACCCGGCTTAAGTCAGTCAACAATTCAATTTGCCTAAATAGTTAATAATACTGACCTCAACACATTTAGAGCAATCACCATAGTCTCCACACTGCCAACATCCATCTCCCTTCACAACCAAATTTCTGCTACTACAGCGAGAAGTTTCATCTACTCGCTGTAAACATTTGTCTTCTGATGAGCACCAAGTACAAGCAGCATTTGATAGACAGTGCAGACAATTCTTATAAATGCTACAATTAGGTGACATAAATGGCTCCAAGTAATTGTCGGTCAGAGGGTGTAATAATCTTGACAACTAACAACAGAAGCACAATGTTAAGTACATGTGTACAGCAAATACTGCAGTCTAGCTGTACATAGTGCACTTATATACCAGTGCCTGCATGTATGCCTCATAACAACCAGTTATATTCTCCACTCATGCCTGTGTCAATTTAATCCTAATGCAGTGGTTGGTACAACACATATTATGTTAACGCTGTTTAATTAAGTTAAAATATTCTAGTAGTCTCTCATTATAAAACATCAACCTTATTGGACTAGTGGATGTCCAAGACATTACCCAGAAAACCAAAATATATACTGTATTTCCTCACCTATAAGAGCATTCATTACAGAAGATTAGCAGAAAGCGTGACAATAACATCTTGCAACAAACGAGTATGCCCTTAAAGGCAAGGTAGCCTTGGATACATACACCTTAGCATGTTAGTGGGTAAACAGTCAGCAACTCAAACATGGTGTCATTTGCAGAAGAGTTGAATTTTCTAGAATAATTAAAAACCTACAGGAACAGTCTCCAGTAAATTGTGATGCGGGATGAAAAAGTCACAACATATGTATAAAGAAGACATCAATACACAAGCCCATAGCAAGCAAATAGAAGTGGTTCAGCCTAACATGGCACTAACAAGCATGTGTAACGTAAGTAGCCTCGTATTTCAGCTGCAAAATTGGTCTGGAAGTTTGAGACTACCAGGATCTAGTCGACAGTTGCAAATGTGAAGTCTGCATGTATGTGATCAATAACGTAAGCTGTTTTTACTAGATAGATTACTTATCTGAAACGGAAGCAGATGAAATAGGCCTCTGGTAAAAGTTTACTCTAGAAAATAGTGGTCCGGACCTGCTCATACGGCCCTGATACAGGACTTATAAATGGTAAAAAGACAGCGATGAAGATGTACATAGAGAAGAAAACAGTAATTAAATGTACATTAAATGGAAAACCTTTAACAAGTTATTCTCTCGCTTAAAAAGCATGCCCTTCCACCTTTTGAGATATAAGAGCAGTCCGCTAAACCGCTCGCTATAATGGCACGTCTTCTATGTGAGATATTATGGTATAAAGGGTACTACATGTGCTGCACTTGCTGCAGTAAGTGCTACATGTACTGCACTTACTGCAGCTACAACATGTGTGCACTGAGCTGAACTAATGATCCCAAACAAAGTAACTGTTTTCAGATATGCATCATCTATCTACCGCAATGCGTAAACAAACACAATCGTAAGGTATAGTAGGCCATTCTTAATCCATACATCCATACTTCTGGTCAAGCAAAGCCAAAAGAGTAATTTCAATCAGTCAATGCAGTGCACTCGAGCAAACACATACTGGAAGCTAAGTTGTTACGTGCTTCCACGTCAACTTTCAGTCTCCTCCATTTGTTTATCTTGCATACGCATGAAAATGGCCAGCATTTCTACTTCATCTGCCTGTGTACATACCAGTGTGTCTACTTTTCATAGGAAAGCAAATGCAGCATCATGATGGCATGTGAATAAATCTCAATCAAATATCACGACCCATTGAAAAGCATTTCATTGAAAATCCAAACACACATTTTTACCATCAGTATGTAAAACTTTGTCTGTGTGCATACTTTCGTAGATTCAGCATTATTGGTGTTACACACACCCTGTCATCTATTGTTTTATCATGTTAGAGATCATTTGTTAATGCCAATCACAATCTCTTCAAAGCCAATGGTAGTAGAAATATGCTGTTTGTAGCTATAGCAATAGAAAATTTTGATAAACATCAACTTATGTACAAAAACTACATGTATGCTCCTTGTTACATTCTATACGTATTAGTATACCTATTACGTCAAAAGGCAAGCAAGTCAGCACTTACGCAAAAAGTAGCACCAAAATATCATAAAGAATTTCATAAACGACAACTACACACATCCATCACACTTACATGAGTTCCATTGAATAAAGTAGCAGCTCCATTCCACGAAATTTCCACTCTACCAGAAAGGGCAGAGTCCGAATGAATGTATTGTCGTGCACCATAAACAGCAATGTAATACAGTTCCCCACCATATTCAGATATAACAGGTAATTTTGAACTAAACACTTTTGATGCACTGCTTTTAGCTGTTCCACTAATCCTTTCCACTGTTGTATTTTCCTGAATTGCCTTATTTGCTTGGAGCCAAACTTCTCCCTCATTGACACGTGTTACATGAAGCTGCATAGTATAGGAGGATGGAAGCCGCATTGAGTCAAAAGGAATTGGTCGAATGAAACCCTCAGCTCTGCAAACAGTAAACTCTTTTTCCTCGGTATGACTTGTCAGCTTCTTTGCAAACAGTATTCTTGCACTCTTAATTAAACTGACACTATCAAGATCATCAAAGTCAGCATTTCCTAGCATAGACACAAATTGCTTACGACCACCGTCACCTGCCATAAAACAGGATAGCGTCAATCCAGGTGGCACATCTTCTTTCTGACACTGATCAAGTGACATAAGGAAAGAGCTATTCCTTTTCAAATGATTGCGACTTGGTAATAATGGCGTACAACTTCTTTGCAACTGAGATTCAGGATAACACTTCTGATCATAAATGCACCAACCACACGTTTGAGGTGCATCTTCAGGCCACCAGGCATCAAATGAAAGGCAACTAGTACACATAGTTAGTGCACCCAAACAGGTCTCATTACAAAGAAAGACAGAAGATGTACATAATGAACGATGCAAATAGTGAAGACATGCAGAATGCTCATCATTTGTCCTACAATATACACATTCTGGATCTTCTTGACACTTTGCCTCTGTCAAGTTCAAGCAATGATTGGATTTAGCATCTCTATTTTTTGCAACAGTATCTGCAACTGATATTGATAATTTTGCTCCTATCACCTGACCAGAAACAGTCCCCCTAAACCCACCAACTATGACCAGCAAGTTGTTCCCACGTTTAACTGATAGGTGCCCAAGATGACCAAATTGATCGGGGCTGTCCAAGCGAATAGGTCGGGATCCTGCATCCTTCCTCCACTTACGACAACCAAGATGGTAAGCATGAATTTCACTCGAATAACACCTCTCATCAGAGTTATGGTGATGAACACTGCCACCTAAAAAGAACCATCAGTTAACAATAACAAAAATAGAAATAGTCCTGACAAATACAGACAACATGCGGTTGAGTATTGACAGACAGCATAATGAGCAGTAAGTACATCAAGGTTGACCATAACACAGCTGTGTCACACTTTAACATTCTACTACGTTATGAGATGACTGTCATTACCTGTACCTGTTCACTTGTATCTAGGTATAAGAATTCACACATATTGACATTAGCAAATGTCATTCATGAGCCTACTCATACATCAAGTACAAGAGTAGGTAAAAACAGTTAATAAAACTCTCCGAGGAGGTGCCATGCATAAGCAAAGCAATTGCAAAAGCTTCCATGTGCTGGTTGGCCTAATAAAGTCGATCACACCAAAGCAAGTCCCATTGGCAGCCAGTGCGTCCAGTCGTAAAATTTTGTTACAAATGCAGTGCTGGAAATAACTTTCCAGCAATCGGCTGTTTGTTGGATAAAATTAGCCAAAGGTCTTTCATGCAAGGCGGAGTTGGCATTTACCTTCATCACAATGATCAGATGCGTCTGCTAAGTCTTCAGTTTATAGTAAGTCGGCGTAGTGAACCCATGCTGAGTTGCTTGCCTGAAAACTACTGAAGTTGTTTTGCACTATACATCATGCAAAAACAAATTTGCTTGCACTGGAGTAGCCTCGATTTCCAAGCAACACTACTCTGGGTCAACTCAGGAAATTATACATTCATCCCTCCTAATGGTGGTACCCTGTTGTGGCTTAGTTAAGTACAGAGCAAAGCTTTGTCATTCTGGCTTCATTAGCTAGGATATGTTGTGGTGTTCAGTTTCTTTTGTGTAAGTATGTAGCTCTACCTGCAGCATTCTACTGGTCATCTGTATCGTATTATCAATTCAATGGACCTGTCAGCATAGTGTGTGAGAGCTATGCTTTGCAATCTTAAGAGCAATCTTAACAGCACAGCCAGCTCAAAAAACTTTGGAGAGAATAGGAGACACAGACATTGCAAGTACTGGTCACAGTAGTGCGAGTTGTTGAGATGTCCTAGCTGTCGTCCAGACATGATAGAACTAATACCAATTGTATGCAAAGTGATTACGAATGAAGAAAAATTATCGCAGCCAAATAGTCCTTGTCACTAGCTGGACAATTCTGATTTGTCTAGGCAATTTGGCTAAAAAACTGACCTTATACTATTTCCGAGACTGCAAATGACTGAACATTGGCAAGAGAGTAGGGACTGTGGTTGGAAGGATTTCAGCAGAAGAACGCCAGTTTCAGCAGCGTGTGTGTACGTGCGTGCCGAGCATCTTGAACAAAAGCTCGACTTCTACACGCGGCCGGCTTGTACACAGTACAGGGACTTCCATTTGCGAGAGTTTGGTCTTAAATATAATACGGTAGCACTAAACTGCAAAATTTTTTATCATAGGCCACACCTCTAAGCTCGTAACAAACGTCACATTCCGAGCGCTGCAAAATCAACATTTCGTGATGGAAGCGAGCCGAATTAATTTGCTTTTGCCATAATTCAAATGCTTGAAGGCATTGGTGTTCCAACTATGGCAAGAAAAGGTATATCGTGTCTGCGATTGCAATGACGTTCAACGTCACTTCTAATTAATTAAATGCATTTTTTGCATTTGCTTGTGCGATTCAAGAGCGCGATTCTTTGCCTAACTGTAGGCTTTCAGGTTTTTCAACCACAAAACGTGTCAAGAATTCTTGTCGCCTTGTTCGTACATACACGTGTACCTAAACTGCTTCCTTTAACGTAGCAGGAGCTTGTGATTGGCTGCCTGGTTATAGTTTGTTAACAATTGCTTACAACAATTGCTGTTGAACATAAGTAGGGTAGCAGGTTCAAATTCATTCTACAAATCTTTTTTCTTAGATGTTTCTTTTTTCTATCATCAAAAGAATACAGGTCAGCTTATTCTAAGTCGTTTCCCAAAGTTTTAGCTTTAGATATGCTGTAGTCAACGAGTTTTGCGTGACAAAAAAAAGGAGGAGGAGGAGGAGGAGCAGGAGGAGGAGGAGGAGGAGCAGGAGGAGGAGGAGGAGGAGCAGGAGGAGGAGGAGGAGCAGGAGGAGGAGGAGGAGGAGGAGGAGGAGGAGGGAGGGAGGGAGGGAGGGAGGGAGGGAGGAGGAGGAGGAGGAAGAGGAGGAAAGAAGAAGAAAGAAGACAAAATCCAGCGAAAGCTCCAAAATTGACGAGTGTTTTCTCCTTCTGAAGACAAGCTGAGATCAATTCAGAAATAGTCAAGCGTAGTTGAAATTGTAAGGTTTTCTACCTGTCGTTTTCAAGATATTTAGCCGTGTTGTAAGGTGATATCTGAAGGTCTAAAATATGACCACGCCCACACAACCTGGTCAATCCCTACATACAGGGTACGGTACCCTGTGATTAAACATGTACATAAATCACATATATGTCTTAAAGGATGACAGAAAATCCACTACAACTGACACGACAGTGGTAATTGCTGAATATAAACTTCCATTGTCAGACCTCTTAACTCTCATGATTTCATCATGAGACTCACAATTTACGGGCATGTCATATGATCTCACAATTTGCACCCAGTTCTCACAATTACCAATCCTTTCTCCTGACAAGCCTACCACGAGACAATCTGACAGTCGCTTTGCGTAGACCTGTTAGCCCAGTCTTTCCGGACATAACGGATTCTTTGAACTAGACTCTATATATGGCGCTGCTTGCTTGTATATTGGGTATCTGAGATATCTACCTGCAGTGAAAGTAACGTTAGGAAGTTCAAGGCAAAGCTTGGCGCACAGAAACATAAAGGAAGGCCAACGCGTAAGCTGTTAACCACGCCTACTTTAGACAAGTTTAATGAGTGTGGTCATTCACAAGACAGTTTCACAATTTGGTGCAAAGAAAAGTTGAGAGGTCTGTACACATGTGTAAAAGAACACGTGATAATTAAGGGTCCTCCTACATCCTGACGACATCACCTAATTAGATCTACCAACAATTAGAAGTTATACCTTGTTACACAGCAACAGCCAAGCCAAACATAAATAGAAAGCATTTGCTCAGCAGAATACAATTGAGTTTTTAAAATTTCATTTTGAAAAGCTCTGAGGGCAGACCAATAACTCTGTCACAAACTTTCTGGTCACTTGTCACTGCATGCTTGTATGTGTGTGTGTGTCATTAAATTTGGTGACATGGCAACAGTTAGACAGAATGGGCAGTGTTCACACAGTGTCAGTGACTAATAATGTGTGATAACCTATGCAAAATCTATTTGAAGGATACCCTGCCACCTAAAAAATCATCATAAGTCTATAGTCTCCTGTCAGTGAGTCATTCCCCTAATCACTAAACTTAACGGATTTATCTATAAAATAATGCTCACCATAAATAACCATGTAATTGCCAAAAATAGATGCTGAGTGGTAAGAACGACCATACAGTGGAAATTTTTCAGTCCAAACAGTCCAATAATGTTTTATAACATCAAATGCCAACACTTGGTCTGAACGCTGATTTGTACTGCAAACACAGAAGAATACGCATACAGTATCAACAGCCAATTGTGAAATTTGAAAGTTTTCTTAAGTATTGTCTCAAGCTTAAATGTGTGACAACCATATTTAAATATTCGACTACGTCACAAAAGCCAACAACATGATTGTCCATAAGTTAACTACTTAAACTGTATACACACGTCGTCAATCTATAAAATACATTAGAACTAAAGCTAATATACACTTATATACTCTTGCCACTATATACACCAAGACAACCCTCAGCGGCAGCAAGTGGAATGTTAGTGTCAAGCTTAGATGTATGTGTAATTTCACACATGCACAAAATAAACAATAAGATATAATAGATTTCCTATACAAGCACTGAAGAAGCATCGTATACATATATCTAGCATATCAACAACAAAGGCAACCTTCTTGTTAATGAATAAAAAGAATTGATCATTTTCATACCTCTCCTATTAAGACCTCTTGAGTATGTTCACCACAAAAAATTATTGTGAAAATGACAGTATAACATACCTTTCATTTTGAGAAGCAGAAAAGAAGCATTGATTATTAATTAAAGAAAACAAATTTGATTCACAACCATAGATCTAACTTAAATATATCTGTCCAATACCATGTTTGCACTAGCACAGGTAACTAAACCAAGAGATTTAGACGTAAAAAGGTACTCTACCAAACTGTGTCAGCAACCGAAACAGACATGAGTTGAGGTCACATGGCTTATGCAACACAAAACGACAATGTTCTTTCAGCTATCCAAACTGGAGCTAAATGGTCATCTCAAACATCACAGCCTCAACGTGATCAGTAGCCGCAACTCCAGAAAGCTCTGCTTGCTCTAAAATATGTAGCACATGATGCAGAACCAAATAGTGTCACACATATGAAACTATTTGTATTTAAAACATGCAAATTAAAAAGTTCAAAATATATACAAAGGTAGTTGATTGACTTTGAAACCAATCAACCAAAACTTTGATCTTGTCTGGACTGTGTAGCCAGTTAGTTTAAATTATAATTTCAGGAACACTACTCTAAATGTAGACCAATACAAGCAGACAATAAGTGCAATACAGCCTGAAAACAAATTTAGTTACACAAGTTCAAAGTGTTGTTTAGTAAGATATCAATAAACTATTACATAGCAACGCATGAGTTTTAACTTTAAATTTGATAAATAAGAACATAGCTTACTTCTTGTATGGCTTAATTCCACCATAAACCACAAGGGTGTTTGAAGATTTATGATATACCATTGAATGCCCAATCAATCTTCTTAAGGATGACTTCAGTCCACTTCCTGGCACTCGAGACCAAGTGTTGCTATCAAGGTCAAATGACCACATCCGAGAAGTAAAACTCTTATAAGGAGTATATCCTCCATGTATATACAGTTTGTTTCCAACAAGAGCAGCTGCATGTCCTGCAACACCACGAGGGCAATGTTTACAACCCTTAGCCAAAGGTTGCCAACATGATGACGATATATTGAACAGCCATAACTGATTTGTCACATCACCAGAAGCAAACTGCCCTCCAAACACAACAATATTCTCTTCATTCCACAATACAGCTGAGTGCGAATATCGCCCAGCCTAGAACATACGATGACAGGTTCAAAGTGATCAATAGCAATACAGACATTAAAAAACAAATCCTACAGGAAGTTTCCCCATTTGTTTTAACCAAGATGTAAATCCATAAATATCAATAATAGATGTTAACATCCATACTAGCTAGACACCCACTCACCACCTCTGAGCTATAACATTTAGTTTAATACTTTCTTCAGTGATCATTTTCAAAAACCATGCCAACCCTCTAATGAAGAAGCATTAAAGTGCTAAACCAGCAGCTGCTGCACACTTACTCAGGGTTCTCACGCTCCAGTAGGAGTGTGTCACGCTCAGAAACGGTAGATAGGAGTCCAAAGTTTGACAGCTATATGGCTAAGGAATGTATGAGAATTCGATACTACAGTACCGAAACACAATATTATATTACTTAGTAAAGGTGACATTAGACACAAATCCAGGCTCTTACAAAAAACGCGGGATAATAGCCTAGCTCCAGACGTGTACACTGTACTTGTATTGATTGCAGTCCCGGATGCTCTGCCATTGATAGTAGTAGTCCTGGATGCTCTTCCTGTGACACGGCAAGCACGCCTTTTGTCCAAGAAGTGTAGCACTTAGAATCTACTCTAGACTAGTCATGGCTTCTTGCGAATCATAAAAATTGGTCCATGCACGTCAATCAACACCCGACTAGACATATTTTATGTAGTCGTCTCTGGAACTTGTGCATGCGCAACCTTTGACCATCACTAAGAAGGGCTTAGTAGCTATCGAAGTTGATTTCCTTGCCAGGGCACTTGAACATACGTTACACGCAATCGCTACCCTCATTTACGATTGGCTCAAGTGCGCATGCCCGACTTGAACTGCGCAACTCTAGAAAAAGCAGATTGCATGCGTCGTAACCCGCCCATCCCGCCACGCTCCCAAAAATCTCTAGCAAGAACCCTGCTTACTGGCACTTACTAAAAATTAAGGGTGCATTTCTCTTACCTCCACCAGCTCAACTGGTTGAGACAGTAAAGTTCTCGCAAGTTCCTTTTATCTCCACCAGATTAGGTGCTAGAGGTACCGGCTCCACTAGCTCTACCAGAGAAATGTTGGTTGAGCTGGTAGAGTTCGGTTAAGGTAGGCTATTGTGCATGATCATGTCTGGACAAATGGCGAAAACAAGGCAGAAGTATGATTTCAGCAGCTGGACCCCACCCCTAATGGTACCTCTAACCCCAAGATTTCGACTAGTTATCGTCTGTACATCTTGCCTTCAACTGGGTCCCCAATTAATCATAGCTGTGAATAAAAGCATCATCAAAACATCTACTTCAGCCAGAGCAACAGGGAGAGTGACTCTATAGAGTAGTAGGAGATCATGTTGTTCGTGGCCATTATTCATTTCGAGTAACAGGTACGCACGCATGCTCATCTCCACTCTTGTGTTTCTTTTACTGTCTTCCAACGAGATTACTTCTGCTCAACCAGAGTATCTCTACCGGTTGAGCTGATGGAGGTACGAGAAATGCGTCCTAATTCACCATTTAATTAAGGGTGCATTTGTTTGGGCGTGGCACCCCGCTCACAATTCAAAAAAGTTTACGTGTGTAGTCTAAATTTTTGGCAAAGTGAGAGAAATTGTAAAATGTATTGTAATTAATATATTTACTAACACATTTAGCACCAATAGAAGTTTCCTAAACAATTGGCAACCATCTATGCCGGTTTTGACAACGAATGCGCAGCAAAGACGCATACTAAACAATGCTTGCCAACTATTTGAAACTTGGAACGTGTCTGAATGTACCTGAACTCTACTCTTGCTAAGTTTAACGCTGGTCCGACCCCATTCATGGCTATATTCATTAGCGATCACTCCGTTTCCTGTAGCAGACACCGCCTACTAGATCCGGTCACATGTTTGCATATCAGCACTCTATCCAAGAAGAAATGGACTATGACATGCACAACACAATTTCAACCTATCCATTCAACTGCTGTCTTCTAGCTTTGGGTCGAGTTTGCAAAACAATGAAGTACATGTGTTTGTTTCAAAACAACTTAATTACTAGCTGCTGCTATTCCCAATAGCTTCAAATTCATTTGGATCAACAACTACAAGTAATACAGTAGATTATGCATCCTGCTGGGAAACACCAAGCCAACATTCTAACAAATGTGATTTTTTCTTCTTAGCACTGTCATGAGTAGTGTTGAGCATGCGCATAACATGTATATAAGTTGGCATTTCCAACTATAGAGACAGTCTTGTGTTGTGCTACTGACCGTACACTTAGTAAGTCATCACAGTGGTGACAGGAGTTACTCTTAATTGGTAGACACTTAACACAGCAAGATCACTGGAATGCAATTACAGGCTTTCATACAATTGGCAGCATCCACTCTCTTGACAACTTAGCACACACAACCATACCGTTAACGTAAACCCAGAGGAGGTACTGCATGCACCATCCTATCCCAAGAGTTGTGACGGAAACATCTAGCCATTTTGATGTCCGAGAGTGTAGCAATTGTTTCCACAGTTCTGTTTCTACAGTAGCTGCATTGTTAGTAATTTGCTACTGTACCAAGTAACATCTACAAGTGTTTTGAAACACCACGCTCACATTTATGCTACTCCTAGTCTACACAGCAGTCCACGTCCCCATGATGATCGAGGTAAGGTAAGGATTAGGTTCTCGCCGTGAATAGAGACTCTGGTGCATGCATGCATGCGTCTCTTAGTTTTAGTTTCAGCTCCAGTTCTTTGATCTTTTCAAGCTCGCGGTGACAGGACATGTACAGCAGCGTCGCTAGACCATCACGTTTGACAACTGGTCGAGCAGTAGTCTTGCTAATCAAGCGGCTTGTCACAAGTAACTGCGTCCTTAGCACGAGCTCAGCCGGTCTTGCTGATAACTCAAGTCAAACTATTTCGAGAATGACTGGCTATAGTCAGAAATGCCAGTAAATGACTAAATGTAACACAATACAAGTTCCCGGATGTATATACTACATCCTTCTCCCCCCAACTATGTGACCGATATTAACCATTAAGAGGCATACAGTACAACACAATAGTCTAATCTACTACAAATTCAGTTTGTCTGGTGCCTTTCTTCTTCTTCTGGAATGGCAGCCTGCAGTTATTCCTTTGTTGGCACCTAGATTTGATGCTCCAGTTGGTTCCACATGTGTCTCTAATTCTTCTGGTTCTGTGCTAATCTCCGGCGATAGTACCATCGCGTCCTGTTCTATTTGATTATCAACTCTATCTTGTGGTTATTCTGGTAAACCTGGTGTAACTTTCCACTCTTCGGGTTCTCCTGGCAATACCGGTACCATTGCTCTTGAACAGGCTTTATCTGGTGGATGTGTTGGTTCCACTAGTAAGTCTTCTGATTCACCTCTTTCATGTCCTCTAATTGTTTGGTTTTCCGAATCTAATCCAAATGTCGTTTGACTGCCCTCCCATCTTCCAGTTTGTTAGTGTATGATAGGGGGCCTGTTTTGGACTGAACTACACCAGGACGACCTCTGCTGTAACTGCGCACATAGACGCTCACCCCGTTGTAAAGTCTACCATACTATTCCGGTTACCCTTGTAGAAATGTTTCTGTTGCCATTATTTTTTGTGTACCGTTTGCTCCAAGTTGAGGTGTAACAAATCTAAACGTGACCGTAATTAGCAAACCATTAATAATTCCACAGGTGATATTCCTGCTGTGGAACGCGGTGTAATACGGTAGCAAAACAACACTTGTGTCAAATGATATGTCAAGGTTCCTCGTTTTGCTAGAGACAGTCCTTTCTTCAATACCTGTACTGCTCTTTCTGTCAGCCCATTACTTGACGGATGATATGGTGCTGTTATAATGTGGTTGATTCCATTCGATTTTACAAAATTGGTAAACTCTTGACTGGTGAATACTGACGCATTGTCTGATACCAGTTTTTCAGAAATTCTATAAGTTGAGAAAACATCTTAAATTTTCCACCGTAGTTTTTGTCGTTGCTGATTCGACAGGTCTACTTCAATTCACTTCGAGTGAGTATTAATTAGTACAAGAAACATTTTTTCCAAGCAAGGGTCAACATGCACCCTCATCCACGGCTGATGGGGCCAAGACCAGGGAAGAAATGGAATTTTTGAGTGCGTTCCGTGTTATTGACAACTAGAACAACCTTCGGACCTTGAGTTCAATGTCCCTATCCAGTCCAGGCCACCAGACTATTGTTCTGGCTATGCCTTCCATCCGTGCCACACCAGGATGACCAACATGTAACTCTTCCAAAACTCATCATTGCCCTTGTGGTGGTACAATCACCCTGTATCCCATAATATGCATCCCTCTTCTATAGATAAATTCACTTGCTGTTCACCAGTAAAGCCTGGTTCATAATATGACGCCGACGCTCAGCTAAGCGTCAAACTTCAAAGAAACCGTCTCTACGTTGGCGGCATCCTTTGATGTTGACGCTGATGTCGATGCTGGAATAGAATTCTTTTCTATTATTGACGTCGACATCGACATCAGCGTCAATATTGTGAACCTGGCTTAAGGAGTCAACGCTTCAATTAGTGGTTTATTGGGCCAACCATGATTAACACAATATTCTACCCTAGACAGTATGGGGTCTAGTTCTGTCAATCTTCTAACATCTTTTGCCACTACTGGTGACGATTCCAGTTGCTGTAAACATTGAATTGTCTCTGGTTGTTCTTCCTCAGTTGTCGACAGTAGTTGCAAGGGTAATCGACTGCAGGCATCTGCATTACCAATGTCCCAGCCTGGTTTGTACCGCAACTCATACCTGTCCATCAATGGATTCTCGCTGATGCCATTGGCAGAAGAGGTGTATTCCCCAACAATCCTACCAGTGGTTTATGGTCTGAGACTAGCATAAACTCTTTACCAAACAGGTATTGGTGAAATTCTTGTAGACCAAAAATTACTGCCAATGCTTCTCTTTCCACCTGTGCATAATTCCTCTCCGCTTTCATCAATGTTCTCGATGCAAATGCTACTGGATGTTCTTTTCCATCCTTCTCTCTCTGAGCCAAAACAGCACCTAAACCATACGACAAAGCATTCCACGTTACGATGGACTCTTGCCGTGGATCGAAGTGTACTAACACTTTGGCTGACACCAATAGTTGTTTTGATTGGTGATAAGCTCGTTCTTGTTCACCTCGCTAGTTCCACTTTACTTCATTTGGGTTGCCAGGTGTACTCATTGCTTCCTTCTGCTTTAACTCTGTGGTATTCTTTTCGGCTGTTTCTGTGTTTCTTGTGCAATAGCTAATTCATACGCCCTCTTGAATGTCAGCTCTTTGTCTGCCAACAGCCGTCGCTGTATATACGGTCATTCATTATTCCTACAACTAGTCTGTCTCGTAGCATATCACTAAGTACCACCCCGAATTCGCAATGTTCACTGAGTCGCTGCAGTTCTGCCATGAATTTAGCGACCAACTCACCTTCCTGACGCGATCGACTGATAAATCTAAATTGTTGCACTATTACTGATGGCTTCGGGTCAAAATGTTCAGTCAACGTCTGTAGTATTTCACTGACTGACTTCTTTAGGCTTCAACGGAACCACTAAACTTCGTAGACTTCGATAGGTGAGAGCTCCAATCATGCTAAATAGAATAGCTCTTGTTTATCTCAGTGTCGTTTATGCCGTTCGCTGCAAATATTGTTCTAACCTTTCTGCGTAAAGTGGCCATTCCTCCTTTGATTCATCATACTCCGCTATTTGTCTGATTACTGCCGTCATCCTTGTCGCCAGATGTCACAAGTAACTGTGTCCTTAGCACACACTCAGCTGGTCTTGTTGTTAACTCAAATCGATCTACTTCGACGATGACTGGCTAGTCAGATATGCCAGTCAATGAGTAAAATGTAACACAATACAAAGTTCCGGATGTTTTAGCGCTCTGCCGCAGAATCAAAGAGTCGTTTCATGCCATCCACCAAGATATTAACGCAAACAAGGCAGATGTCTCTTCTTGGTTAGTGAGATCTCATGGCATTTACAAAATATTACCTGAGGCCCGGATATCCGGGCTAAGGGTATAGTAGTCGTCCGACATGTGACCGTACGACTGCATCTATACTCAATTAGCACAGATGCAAATGAAGCTATTCCGACCAATAGACGAGAAGTAGCGTCATTACCGACCAATAGATGAACGACATGATGTCATCATGAGAATTTGGCCATCGAGCGTCCGTCCTGTACACAGTGTTAAGTCCTTGCTTTACATAAGGGTTTAGAACATAGAAACAACGCCTAGTCTACATTTGCATGTGCATGTCTTTCCCACCAACAACCAGGCGAGGATTCAGGTGCCATGCGGCATGTGTTACTGCGGCAGTGTATCTGACTTGTAATATTTTGCTTGTTCCACACTGTTTCTGCAAAGTGGTTCTGCAGTCTGACAGCTTGAATTTTCGGTCTGCGTGGCTGAGCGGCCGTAATGTTGTTGCTCTCTGGTCTGGAAGTTCGAGACTAGTGCCTACCATTCCACACCATGTACGTTTCAATCACATGTGACGAACGAACAATTAGCGTAGCTACAACACGTGTACACGTAAATGCAAATATCCTGAGCTACTTCTGGACCAAAAGAAATCACCGACATTCTATACTCCACCCCAAAAGTCTACAACTACTCCCCCACAGCGTACACTTTGTACGCTTGAGTAAATGTTGAAAAGCGTACGCTTGAGTAAATGTTGACAATTATGGATGACCCCTTACGCATTTTGAAGTGTACAAATCAAATAATTAAACCCATCAACTGCAGTTACTAATTGAATAGCATGCAGTATCATAACCAGATTATAACCTTACCGGTATATGCCCTTCTGGTTCAACTCTTGTCCACTGACTAGTAGAAAAATTAAAAACGACAACATCACTGAGAGCTTCTGAAAGAGAGTATCCTACACAAACATTTGCACAATATTTAAGGCTTTGATGTTTTCCATAACATAAGCAATAAGTGACCTCCATAAACCCATAGCGTATCAGTGACTGATACATATACTCCTGCATGTGATGTTCGAGGCGTAAAGACATCACTGTGAGTCGACAAAATATACCACTGATGGTTAGACATCCCACTGCTTTCATCATGCAATGAACAAGATTCTCCAATATATCCAGGATAACAAACACATCGCCCAAGATCCAAGCTGCAATGACCATGAACGCCATGACTACAGTTACCAGGACATAATTCTACTTGACAACCAATCCCAGTATATTCTTGATCGCAAGAACAAGTTCCATTGTAACACCTTCCATGGCCACTACACTCAAAAGGGCATAATTCCTGAACATACTGTGCCACGAAGCCTGACCGAACATAGCTTGCATCACTATATAAGTACACCATCATCTAAACAGAGACATTCGATTACTCTATGAGATGCAGAAAAATTAGTTTCATACCTAGCACAACAACTACATACCATAGAACTGCTTATTAATTTAATAATTACACAAGACACTAATTCAATTTTGGATCAGGGACAAAACACTTAGTTCAAGCAGCTGGAGTCAATAGCTAACATAGTGAAGCTCACAAACCAACAATAATCTAATGTTAAATGATATACATACTGATCCTGAGTACGCTCTGATGGTAGGTCTTCTTGTTATGTCCCCACTAAAGCTGGCTAGCAGAGTGTCCCGGTAAGATACACCATCATAAACGAAGACGAAATCATATCCACATTCAGTCTCGTGATGATTGACAGTCAGAGCAATGGTACGGTTAGGTGCTACAAAAAAAAAAGCAAAACCAACGAATTACTCATGACATAACCGCGAAAGCCTGGCATGAATTGATTGATTGATTGTACATATCAATAAAGATCAGTCAGCTGTTGAGCGTGTCACAGCTCCAGTTCGACATCAAGCCCGTCCCACTAATTGC
The DNA here is from genome assembly GCF_963422355.1 of Corticium candelabrum. Lineage (NCBI taxonomy): Eukaryota > Metazoa > Porifera > Homoscleromorpha > Homosclerophorida > Plakinidae > Corticium > Corticium candelabrum. The sequence continues at coordinate 444,273 of NC_085102.1, read as the reverse complement.
AAGCCGCTTATCCTTTGTATTCTAACTCACTACCACCATTTCTCTACACCTGACCTTAGAATCACAACTCGAACTAGTTAATTAAAACAACGCTCTAGTCGTCGCGAACTCCCTCGAATAGCTAAACAACCAAATGCAACGGTCCCTAGTATGGACTCACCGTTGATCAACCATTCACAGACGACTTTCTCCTTGTGGTCATCGTCGCCATCTGTTATGACTCCAATCGCAGCGTTATGCACTGTCCTTTGCTCGCAGTCTCCAACTACGAGTGGCATGCGTTGGACGCATGTCACAACAATTGTCGAGAACAACACGAATTCTAACGCAGTCATCCCATTACGCGAGGCCGAAAGGCCACCAGAACACCAGGAATGACTTGAACTGCTATTTTCACGATACAGACGACGTGAACCGACGCACAACAACAAATGTTACGCTAATTGTGATGACATTCAAACACCCGGATGTCCAAAAATGTAGCAAATGAGCTTCCGTCTACGTATACAGAACAGAAATTTTTTCTATTATGATTTTCAAGGCACTTTGGAACTCCAGATATTCTTTCTACGTTCTGGAATTACTATGTATCGTGCTCAACTAGACCTCTATTCCTAGATATTGCAATCGTGACAGTCTAATTCATCCACCACATTTTTATCCGCCGCCCCCCCCCCCCCGGATAGAATACACTATCCTCCCGCATAAAATATTCTAGGAACTTTTAATAGTCTTTGGTGATTGTTTTCTAGCCTAAAATTAGTCTCGCGTAGCCAGACCCCTTTCGCCGCGTCATGAAAATCCGAAAACGCGGCGAAAGGGGGTCTGGCTACGCGAGACTAGGATAGAATGTCCTAAAAAAATTAGTTTAGTCCTCCCGGGTAGAATCTGGGCCTGATTCCTGAACGTACGCCGTCAATGCTACTAAAAATGTTCGAAATGCCAGAACTGGTTATGTTTACTACAGTAGACACGAGTGCGAGTAAGAACTAGTTCATTTACTACAGTAGACTGACACGCGTGTGAGTGTTTCTGCGGAAGCAGTGGACACCAGATTCCTGCGCAAATTATCCGGGAGCGTCATTTATCCGGGAACGCTCTATCTCGTCCGCTGTACGAAAAGAGCGCCTTGATGATGATGTGTTGTACCAATATATTTGTGGAGTAAAGAAGGGAGTCGCTATATATCCCATGGGCGCTAATGTAAATGAGAAGCGTGCCCTAAGACATGTACAGCAAGCTTCAATGTTCACCGCAGCACTGACAGTGAATCTGGTGTCGTTCGACTCAAGCGCGTTATCTGTGATGGAGACGAACAAACGAGACTCATGGAGTTGAGATAAATACCCTAGCATATTCTATTGGAGAGGAGTAGAATGTCTTATGATATTCAAACTGGGGGGATTGAATATCTACCGGGGGATTGAATATCTACCTGGGGGGATTGAATATCTACCCGGGGGATACTGTCCTAGGATAGTGTAACCGGGTAGGATGAAACATTTTCTAGTTGGGAATAAAATACACTAGAATATTCTATCGGGGATAGATTATCCTAGATAGACTATCTTATGACTGTGGATCATGCATGACTTTACCAAATTGTATAGCTCTAAATTCTTCTCTTCATTTTGAAATCTCAGTCAAGATGAGTTTGTCAATGTTATGGAAATCCCTCAATTTGTCGTCTCTTCTTAACTAAGATGATCAGCATGTGACAGTGTGGCAGGTCTCTCTTCTAGAATTAATCACATGAACACAGGCAACAGGTACTTTTAAGAGTTCTACAAGGTGCAGCTTTTACACTCTGAAAGCCAAATCAGAACAATGTTCCACCCTCTGACCAACATCAAGGCATAACTTTAACAATCTCAGGCAGGCTAAGTCGGGTTACAGGGGTACGTAAGAAAGATGTCAGGTTTTCATGACAATAGCCATGGCATTCTTTTATTTGCTGCATGGCTGGAACTTAGTGTGAATGATGATGGCATGAGCGCAGGAATCCCTGGCTGCATGTTGTTGTCACTGTGAAAGTAATCAATCCTGTACTAAAAAACATGCATATAATACCTAACAAGAGAAAACATGCAGTACTCAATTGTACTTTTGCTAACTTGAGTACAAATCAACTCTGAGCTGGTTCTTATTGTTTCTGATGTAGTAAATCCTAGCTGCATCCTTATGCATGTCTTCACAGAAGCATGCACTGCATACCGCTGAAACATATGTGGGAATCATGGGGATGTGTAGAGTGACAGTCGTCTTCTGTCTGGCAGATAAGCTGTATAGTAGACAATTGCTACCCTACAAGAAAGCCTAGCTATAAATATATAGGTGTCACAGTATTTAAATTATCCGCCTTGTATTTTATCCTCCCGGATAAAATATCGTAGGATATTCTATCCCCTCCCCCCTGATAAAATATTCTAGTGTATTTTCTCCCAACGAGAAAATGTCAAACAGTTTTATCCTACCTGGTTAGACTATCCTAATGGTGACCATGCAGAATCCTAACAGTGTGTGCATGCATGGACAACAGTGAGTGCCAAACAAACTTTCTCAAGAGCTTCCATGATGAAACAACACAGAATTTAGATGAGTATTCTGCCTCAGGAGAACAAATTGTAGTATCGAGACTCGCGTATTTGCACTCTACAGTGTCTAACTCAACAAAGTCCGCCAAAACCAACTGGTCTCTTCTACTGCGCAGGCGCCCCAAGACGCCTCCCCAAAACAACCCTAAACTATTACACCCCTTCCCTTTAGATTTTCTAAGTTCCCACATTACTACCCTACAGATCCAGTCTTTCTGGAGGTCTCGAAATCCGTGCGGAACGCCGGAGGACAGGCGGAACGTCGGCAACTCTCATTTCCAATTGCTGATCAGCCTCGGTCTCTGTTTGTTCTGTTTGCTGATGTTCGGTGACATCCGGAGCGTTCGTTGCTGTTGACAATCTTGTGCTCTCTTCTCCTTGCTGTTGGGGTGCATTTCTTTTGCCTCTTCTGCTCTTCTGGAAGAGGCCAGAAGAGTCACGCGATCTCTTCTGGTTGTTTCTTTTGCTTCTCTCCCCTTCTTCTAAAGTGTTAGAAGAGGCACGAGACCTCTTCTGGCTCTTCTGGCTGAAAGGCGGAAGAGGCAGAAGAGAAGAGGTCTCGTGACTTGTGAGACATGCGCATTAAAAACGCGCGTATTGATGGAGCCGTACGAGCGTCCTTCGCTTCCATTGCTTTGGAAACCAAGTGGTCTTCCAGCAATATCAAGTCCCACAACTACAGCTACTGCTAGTGGGTGTTCTCCAAGGACCTCTTTAAGGAACCAGAAACGGAGACAACGGTTGTAGAAGTCGCCTCTTCGAGTAGAGATCCAATTTCTTTAGTGAAAACCTTATTTGCTAATTAATTTCACAACTAGAGTACGTCTGGACGTGTAAACTATTAATGCGCATGCTCAGCTCTTCTAGGTCCTCTTCTGGTCATTTCTTTGGTTTGGCTCTTCTGATCAGACTGCGCATGATCGAGCTCTTCTGTTCTTTTCTGACACCTCTATTCCAGAAGAGCAGAAGAGGCAAAAGAAATGCACCCTTGGTCTACCCAATGTTGGGACTGTCCTCCATCATTGCTTGTCCCTCTGGACTTTTAGTCTCGGTCGTTCGCTGTCGAACGTGATCCACGTGTCGCTTGACTAACCGTCTGTCCTCTTCCAAATTCTTGACTCGTAAAGGCCGAGCCATTATCACTTACCATGATTTCAGGTAGTCCGTGGGTCGCAAAAATAGACTGTAGCACCCGAATGGTAGGTCCAGTTGCGGGGGAACTCAGTGGTTTTACTTCCAACCATTTAGAGTACGCTTCTGACAGTATAACGAACCACCGCCCCAAGAATGGCCCAGCAAAGTCGATATGTAATCTCGAACACGCCCGTTCTGGCTGTGCCCAAGAGTGAAGAGGCGCTTTTGGTGGTGATCGCTGATGCTCTTGGCATGTCCCGCAAGATTTTGCTATCTTCTCTATATCAGCATCCAATCCCGGCCACCAAGTGTAGCTTCTTGCTAGGCTTTTCATTCTAGATACCTCCGGGGGAGCCACATGTGATTCCTCCAACACCCTTGGCCACGCCTTCTGAGGTATAATGACTCGCGACCCCCACAGTACACAACCACCCAAGACACTTAGCTCGTGCCGGCGATTCCAGTAATGTCGAAGCTCGGAGTCTACTTCTCTCGGCCATCCACTCAACACATAATGCCTGACAGTTGCCAGTTGTCCATCTCTGTCTGTAAATTGCCGAAGTTGTATAATTGTTATCGGTCTGGCAAAGGTCATTTCCAAGATGTGCAGTGATAGCACCGATTCACTAGGATCCTCTGCCACTTCAGGTTTTAACAGACAAAGGTAACCGACTGAGTGCATCGGCGTTGGCATTTGTCGTCCCTAGTCGATAACGTAGTTTATACTGATAGCCAGACAACATCATTGCCCAACGCTGCATGCGACCTGATGCCATCAACGGCACGCCCTTATTCTCTCCTAACAACGAGAACAACGGCTTGTGATCGGTAAGGATTGTAAATGCTCTTCCACTCAAGTATTGGTGGAACTTCTTCACACCGACCAGCAATGCGAGTGCTTCGCGGTCTATCTGCGCATATCTCCTTTTTGCCTCAGCCAAGCCCCTAGATGCGAAAGCGATTGGTCGCTCGGTACCGTCGCTTAGCCTGTGTGAAAGCACGGCTCCTACCCCGTACGGTGAGGCATCACAGGCTACGACGACTTCCTTCCTTGGGTCAAAATGTATCATCACTTGACTAGACTGGAGAGCCTCCTTCGCTCGTCTGAACGCTTCCTTAGGCTCATCTTTCCACTGCCAACGTACGTTATGACGCAAAAGCTGATACAGTGGAGCCAGCCTTGAAGCCAGCTTCGGTAAAAACCGGCCATAGTAATTAATCATACCCAAGAAGGATCGTACTTCCGTAACAGTTTTGAGTTCAGGTGCAACTTGAATAGCCATCACTTTCTTCTTGTCTGGTGCTAGCCCCTGACTGTTGATAGTATGGCCTAAGTAACTGATTTCTTTCTGCAAAAACGCGCATTTAGCCAGCTTTAGTCGCAATCCCGAGTTGGCTACGCGTTGTAGTACCATTTCTAGGTTCTGCAAGTGTTCCTCCAGACAACGTCCTGTCACTAGAATATCGTCTAAATAGACCACTGTCATGGGAATATCCTGAAGGAGAGTGTCCATTACCCTTTGAAAAATGGCTGGACCCGAGGCCTCCCCAAAAGGTAGGCGTTTGTACTTGAACAGCCCCAAGTGAGTATTTATGACTACGTACTTCTGCGACGTCTCATCCAGCGCCACCTGCTGATAAGCTTGGCTCAGATCTAACTTGGTGAAGAACTGACCTCCAGCTAAAGAGGAAAATATATCATTGATCTTTGGCAATGGGTATTTCTCACAAGGAGCAGCCTGGTTAATCGTCAACCTAAAGTCACCGCATATCCTGATTGAACCGTCCTTTTTTAGAACCGGTACTACTGGAGCAGCCCAATCAGAGAATCGAACGGCTTCTATAATTTCGTCTCGTTCCAACCGTCTCAACTCCTGTTCGACTAGCTCTTTGTACGCATACGGTACAGGTCTAGGCTTGAAAAACCGAGGTGCGGTATCTGCTCTCACTGCTATCGATGCTGTTGCTCCCTCCAGTAGTCCCATCTTCTCCTTGAATACTTGCTGGTATTTGGTGATGAGCTCCTTATGTTGAATCCTTCCTTCTTCGTGTGATGTTCTACCAGTGATATGGAAATGGAATATCTCTTCCCATTTCAGTTTTAGGTCCTGCATCCAGTTTCTACCAAACAAATTTGGACCCTTGCCTTTGACAATGATCAATGGCAGGGAAGCCACTTGCTATCCATATCTCACTTTCACAGCTGTTTCACCAACCAAGTTAGTGATTCCCCTGAATATGTCTGTAATTGTACTTGTGGCCTACGCAAACCGGGGCCTTCCGTTTAGACCATAATGCCTTGAAAGTAGCTTCATTCACCAGAGTTACCGCTGCCCCAGTGTCTATCTCCATCTCCACCATCTGCTGATTAACCACAACTTCTACCTTGAGTGGCTTCACTTCATTGCCACGCCCCACTATGTGTACAGCGTTCATTGCCGTCTCTAACATTTCTTCTGATTCCTGGAAATCCTCTTCTTGGCTTATTTGGTGGGCTGCCTTTGATTCTCCTTGTTGATTTGACTGACTTCGGCACACTCTCGCAATATGACCCCGCTTCTTGCACTTCCTACACTCTGCTGTCTGGAAACGGCATGGCTTGGGAAGATGCCAACCCAAACAACGAGAACACTTACTCTTTTCTGGTGTATGGTCCCTCCTACTTGATGTCTGATGTACTGCCACTGGTGCTTGAGGTGCTGTTGATGTAAGACCACCTTGTTGCGTTTCTAGCGAATTTTTCGCAGCTGTTTCCATCGCTCCGGCAATCCGTAGGGCGTCCTCAAATGTCAAGTTGACTTCTTGCAAGAGTCTCCGCTGAATCTTCTCTTCATTTATTCCGCACACCAGTCTGTCTCTTAGCATGTCTGAGAGAGTATCTCCAAAGGCACAGTCTGTCGATAATCGACGCAATTCCGTCACGAAATCCTCCACAGACAGACTTCTTTCCTGTTCAAACTGTTAAATCTAAACCGTTGTAGAATAACAGAAGGCTTTGATCTCACGCGATCTTGGACTCTCTTGACGATGTCGTCATATTCGACTGCATCCAGTGTCTGCGGCGCGAGAAGGTTGCGGATGAGTTTGTACGTTTGAGCGCCACATACGCTCAACAACACTGCCTTCCGTTGGTCTTTGTCAGTCACCTTGTTCGCCGTGAAGTAAAACCCTAGTCGTTCGACGTAGTGTTCCCATTCATCTTGAGTTCCATCAAAGGGTCCCACTTTCCCGATCATCGATGTCATGTTTCGTTCTTTGCCTCGTCGCCAATACGTAGTATCGAGACTCGTGTATTTGCACTCTACACTGTCTAACTCAACACAAATTATGGAAGGACAGTCCAAGCTGGTGGCTGACAACGGCTATGTTGTACTTTACAATGCATACCTCCTTCGAAGTACAAATCACGTATCAACTATGCAACTGTTAAGAGCATTAAGTACCTGTTTCAATATGTCTACAAAGGTCATGATTGCACCAGCATGAAAAAGGTAGTTGAGGAAAGCACAGACAGATGCGATAAGATACGTGTCTGCTCCTGAAGCTATGTGGCAATTGCTAGAGTGCTGCATGCATGAACAAGTCCACACCATCTACAAACTATCCATCCATTTCCCTGATTGGCAGATAGTCTAACATGGTACTTCAGAGAAGATGAAAAGGCAGCAGCAGTAGACAAAGCATCAACCACGTCTAGTCAGTTGATTGTGATTGCTTGGTTAAATTGAACACAGCTGACCCGAATGCAAGCAATTAAGACAGTTTTTTACCACTCCACTGCATGTTGGACTGCATGGTTAAAATGTGTGCAAAGACAGAGAGGCGTCAACAGGATCATATATCAGCAGAATGTACTAGTACTCAGTGAGTCCAGTAGATCCTGAGAGATTTCATCTTAGATTGTTGCTTTTTAGTCCCTCGAACAACATGTTATGATGATCTGGGAATGCATGGTTTCTGGAGTTACGCTCATGAGGCTTGCATCTTGGCTGACAATTATAACATGGAGCATAACCATGTCTTGACGAAAACATTGCACTTTAAGATGCCCAAGTAGGTTCAAAGTATGTTTGTTACTATCTATGCTTACTGTCAGCCCTCTGATCCCACGAGACTGCAGACAACTTACGCTGATGCACTGCATGATTGAAGATTTCATTAGAAACCAAAGCCAAGAAACTGCTGTGAACGAAACTCTTCATGACATTAATCAGGTTCCTTGAGAGAATGGATGTAGCTGTGCTGTTCTTGAATTCCCTTGCCACAGGGAGAGTTCTGTGATGGAGATCCACACATGGCACAAACCAGCACCAAGTTTTGAAAACCTCACTGCAGAGCGATAAAATTTGGTAGATGTTGCACTTCAGAAACGTTGAGAGTCGACATACTCATCAGTAATGAAGACTCAATGATATCATTACATGCACTGCACATGCACCAAACAGGTGCTTACAGGAAATCACAGAAAACTTGGAGGTAAGACACTTCTTGGTGGTGATCTTTGATAGGGTCTCTCGTAATACTGAAAGTGAGTGCCTCCAACAGTGATCATCAACACCTGCTTGAAACAAACATGTCTATAGTCTTAGTTTCAGCTACATCTGCTGACAAAAATATGTGAACACGTCCTGGTAATCAAGATTTCAGCTAATTCAACTTGGCAATGGAACTCTCAATAGGCCTAGCAGGATTTTCTCGAGAAGCCTTCTATTATAAACCTTTGTTATCTACACCTTCATTTGGTCCTTGGTGTTCAAAGCGAGTAATCGGTCATAACACTTTGGCTACAATGATGAAAGTGATGACAGCTAAAGCTGGTCTTCCAGTTCGAACCAACCACGCTCTTCGAGCTACTAGTGCGACAAGGCTGTTTCAAGCGGGAGTTCCTGAAGATGTCATTCAAGGCAGAACTGGCCACAAAACCCTTCAAGCACTGAGATAATACCAAGAGCCATCTGAATTGCAGCAAATGGCAGTGTGCAAAGTTTTGGATAATGGCCATGCACACACAGATTACACTGATCGACACAAAAGTCAAGGAGTCCGGAGAGACAACCGAAGAGGCAGATGAGCTCAAAGTAGTCCAGGTCGAACAGCCGTCTGAAACGGAAAGAGAGAATCCATTTGTCATTTCTGACTACGTCTCTAATTAACTGTAGTACTGTGAACATTATTATTGGTAAAGAATAAGCTTGTAATCTAAAATAGGTATGCCCATGAATTGATTCCTAGTTTGTTTTTGCTATTTTTTCGTTTTAAAATAGGTATGCCCATGAATTGATTCCTAGTTTGTTTTTGTTTTTGCTATTTTTTCGTTTTTAAGTTAGTTGTGTTTTATGTCAGTAAGCAGTATACAGATATTAACTGGTCAATATACGTCTATTGACTGGTAAATATACAACATGCGGTTGGGTTGCTATGGTAGGTGTGTAATAATATAACGAGAAAAAGAATCCTAGCAACGGCGGAATAAACACCCAAACATGCAACAAATGTTATTATACAAACATTTGTAAATGTAACTCTATTCAGTGCTTCTACAATTACTGTCATACTTAGAATTTCTGAAAGGAACAATTTAAGCTTCGATCATCTTGGTTGACTGCTCCCTTTACTGTATACTGCAACTTGGTTTTACACTAAACAAATTTGAATTTCGTGATGCTCACAGTTTATGATATAACTAGAGACCTCAGTGTCTTTGGGACATGTGTCCTTGCAGATAAAACTTTGATGTAAATCATGCTGTCTTGTTCTACAGGAGGATTTCTCTAAAATGAGATATACTGGGTGATCTCTAGGAGAAAGTCTACACGCGCTGTCCACATTGTACCAACTCTGCAACATTGACCTGATGATCGAGATACTGTCATGCACTTCAAACTATAACTGCAGAGATGATGGTGTTTGACTTGACATTTCAGCAAGGACTTTTGGGGGAGAAAATTAAATTTCAGTAAATCTTTTTCAGTGTCTGAGTCTTCAATGCTAATGCAGCATCTGTCAGGCACTCCAGCGTTGAAGCCAAATGTAGAAGAAATGAACTGCATGGCAATGAAGATGAAACGTCAGCAGTTGCGCTCATTGAAGAGAGGCACTGAATAGACTGGTTGGTCTATTGTTGTGGTATGTGTGCAGGCATAAGTTGACCTGCCATGGAATTGACTTGGTAAAGAAGAACATTTTCATTTCCACGTACAGAGATAGTTAGTATGTAGTTAGTTCCCTGTCTATTCCTATACTGTCGCGTCTAATTTGGTTGTATCTTTTGTTTTCTTTCTTGTTCTTTATGTTCGAGTAGTGAGAACTGTATCTGAATAGATACAAATTAAATGCTTTCATTCACTTCATTTATGTCAAAGCACTTCCACCACAACAAAATCTAAGTACAATACAGAGTTCCAGGCTGTAGTAGTCTGTCAGACAGTTCTAATGACATTCAAAACCAAAAACCACAAAGTTGCCATGTTAGCTGGCTTGGTTGACTTTTTCACGGCAATGCTGATAATATTGTCACTAATTATGTCAGAGTCTCCTTCTGCAGACATACTGCCAACTGGATTACCCAGGTTCTCTTGAATTGGTTTACAGGACATATTAAGAACAGGTGGTGCCAACAATGCTCCTTCAACATGTCAGCTTGTTCTCCCATCTTCCAAAAACCTTGATGGCTATAGGCTGGAACAGGTGTCCAAGGTTGTTCACCTTCAATAAATATTTCTCATCCTTCTCTTTCTCCTTTGCAGATGCAGCAAATCCAGCTTTTCCCTGCTGCCTGTTAGATTTGTCTTGGATCAGGGATGGGTAATTGTAGTGTCCAGTAGCAACTTTTTGCCATCACGGTAGTGGTATACTGCTATGTCAGGGCGTTGCTTCCCCTCAAACTGTGATGAAAGTTCTTTCCTGCAGCGATAATCAACAGATTGTACCATATCATATAACCTATCTAGAAAGTGATTGTGATGTCTTATAGGTCCACCCCCAAATTTACACGTCAAAAGATGGTAACCCTTGTCATCAACAACCCTTACATTGACTAACGCATTCTTTGATATTACTCAGCTGGGGAAGAGACACTCCAAGACGCATGAATGCCGCAAAAATATACAAAATTGGGCATTGGAAAGGGTAAACTTTTGCAAACATGTAAATAGCTTCAAGCCACTTCCCAGCCATATAGGGCCACCACTACTAATGAGCCTTGCTCGATCTTCTTTAGTGAGGCATGACATTAGATAATTCTGGAGAAAATGTGAACAAAACGCCTGACATTACTGCTTGCAGAAAAGTTTCATTTGACCTACATTATGACAATCAACTGGCTTTGCTGTTGAGTCTGCTTTGCTCTCTTTCATTAAACATTACTTAATGTCGCAATTTTAATTTTGCCTAAGACAAATTATTGTAGTTCAGTGTAATAGCTGCTACCTGTCAATTACATAGTCTACATGTTATGAACTTGAATTATATGTTCCCCTGAATGGGTATCAAGAATAAATCCATGCAGTGTCAGCAACAGGAAGTTATAAGTTCAAGGTCTGTAAAAGGTGAGAAATTCAACACTCGGACAGCTTCGTGGCCATATGCAAGCTTATGTAGATTAATTGTCCTGACTGATTCTGTCCAGAAAAATTGATTATATATTGATGATGGTGCACAGTGTCATCAATGTTCTTCAATACTCGTACGAATCCTGTCAGACTTAACTCGATCCAGTCTACTGCATAAGCTCCAATGGTACGTTGTCCATGCAGTGTCTCAATCCATCTAGTTTCTGCTAGACTCCGAAGTGTCAAGCTGGGAATTGAAGTTAGTCTAACTGAACTTGCCTTCTTTCTTGTGATCTCTAGGCTGGTTTCTCAAATGGTTTCCAGGTCTACATATAATTCTCATTACATGGAAACAGTAACAGAAACGTCCGAAAGTCATTGCTAGACTAGAATGCGTACCACTAGACTATACACGTATAGCAGCTGCAGTAGGCCAGGACTCTAGGCAAATGTTTTCTAGATGTCAACGTTTAAGAGCTCTCAAACTCTAAGCATCAGACAATGGCAATGGTCAACGGAACCAGCTACATGACAGATTAGATAACACGAATTCGAAAACCAACCGAAAAGACTGACCCTGATGGGACCTCAATTATTTTTAACGCTGAAAAAGATCGGCCTGACAACGTCTCTTTTTACATTGGTGACCTGCAACGAAAGCAAACCAATGCTGAAGATCAAATCGGAGGCTACTGGTGAGGTCGTCGTACGCCTACGCTCGCGCCCGCCGTCGCGGCCCGCTTTCCCGGATATTTGATAAGCTAGCTAGACTGGTCTCCACTGCCGTAATGGCAGAAACAGAATCATTTACGATTGTCATAGAAGGAGGAGCACCTTGGGGCTTTCGCCTGCAAGGAGGAAGAGAGTTTCGGTCTCCATTGCGGATAGCGGGGGTAAGAGTCAAGAAAAGTGCTGCTGTAGATATTTGTCGATGATGTGCTTATCGTGCTAGCTAACACCGGGAGGGAAAGCTAGCAAAAGCGGTTTGCTAGTGGGCGATTATATACGAAGCGTGAATAGTATTGAGTGCGATGGATTGCGGCACAATGAAGCGCAGAAACTGGTCAAATCTGCTGGCAGAGTGCTCAACATTTCCATCTCCAGGTCAGATGACATGCAAACACTCGCCTTGGAATGTAGACGTGGAAAGCCCAAATGGATACGTAGAAACATGCACCTAACAAACGTCATTTGTTGCTGTGATTGGGTACATCCTCGTGTAACAGGATGTTGTTGTTGTTGTTAGGGGCTCTGGACCTCCGCCATCTCCAAGAGAGCCGTTGACACCGATGCGAACTACAACGTTTCCTATTCCACTGCCGGTTCATTCAGTTGAGGTTAATTTTAATTCACTGTTGTAGTATGACTACTCTTAGGACAGCATTAATTATGTTAGGGGTCCTCCATAATTGTTGACATTTTCTCAAGCGTACAAAGAGTACGCTAGGGGGGAGGGGGTAGAAGTAGTTGTACGCTTTGGGGGCGTGGAATAAAATGTCGATGATCTCTTGTGGTCTAGTAGAAGTAGAAGTTATACTGAAGTCAGGATATTGCATTTATGCCTGCGCGTAACTATTGTTTCAAGTCAATACGCATGACACATATAGCACGCGCTAGCTTGGCGCACGTGTTGGAAGCGTGTATGGCGTGGGACGGGAAGTACTCTGCTGTCCTGAGGGACTTGTCAAAGAGACTTTCCGCTGTTCACAAAGCACCAGTGAACATATACCATCAGTTTGTGAACGCTTTTGTCTTTGTCAGCCCATCTCTGTCTCACGAGGAAGGTGTGCAGAAAGCACAACGTCAATGGAAGACAGCTAGTCAGAATGACAAAATGTGCGCGGCAATCTTTGAAAGGGCTTCCAAGAGGATCGACCAACTGAAACGCAACGATATCACTTCATTTTTCAAAGTTCAGCCTGAGGTAGCAAATGAAGTTCAGAGTTCTCCGCTTGAGAGCAAGAATTTACTGTAGAATTAATATCGCATTTCAGATATCAAAGGAGAGATCGGAGCATTCTTCTAGTAAGCCCAAGTCTACAGAAGAGAGTCAGCCAATAGAAGTGACTATAGCCACTCAAGAGATCAGCAATGCTGCTACTGCTGCTGCTGGGATAGGCGTTGACGACAGTCAGTGTTGTGCTATTGCACACCTGTGCATGCAGATAGAGATAAATTGCTCTGACCTGCTCTCTGATGATGTCAGGTCACACCCAGAATTCATGAAAATGCTTACTTCTATTGCAGTGTCATCCAAAGAGTACTTCTACCTTTTCTCAGCTTGGAAGGACAACCAAACTTTTGTGAAGAGTCAATCAAAGGTGGATGAAGCAAACAAAGCTGTGGAAAAGTCACTCAGTGACTTGAAGATTGGGCTATTAGAGTTGTCTAACATGAGTGTTGTTACAACGACCTTAGCAGTTCAGCTTCGGTCATGCCAGGAGAAGCTAAACAAGATTTTATCTCTTCTGCCCAACATGTTTGAAACTAAGAGTGCTTTGGAGAGAGCCATTTCCTACCTTCAAAGTTGCATCTGTGCACAGAAACAACGAAAGCATTGCAAACTGACTGGCTGTGGCCGATACATGTTTTTGGCAAGTAACTCATTGGGTTTGAGTTGGGAGTCAGCAATTGACAATATTTCCGAAGTTGAATGTAGTTTGTGCAGTGAGGTATCTCCCCTAAATGCCAAACATCTTCAAAAACTTCCCCTAATCAGAGACAAATGCTATTACATGGGAATGGAGTGTATTCCAGATTTTGTTTTGCAGAGGGAATTATGCATAGCAGATGTTGACATATGTACTTTGAGAAATGTAGTTAACCAGATTGTTGAAATTTTTCCTGTTTTATGCGTAGAAATGGGTGATAAGTTCATTTTACTGGACTACACAGAATTGTTATTCAGGCCGAACATTGTACATCAGTTGATGACCCTAAACAAGGAGATTGATAGTAAGGAAGAGAATGACAGAACGATGTTTATTACTGACCCAGCACACAAAGAAGGCATCATGTTCTACCAAAGACCTGGACCTGTGCCTTTGCAGAGGAAGTATCCCCAACTTCTCACGGTCATCATGGACTTTGTGAAATTGCATGGGTTTGCAGCACATGTAAGAAGATGTACTGGTACCTCGACTTCCTGTGGTGTTAGTCTAGAAGACATTCAAAAACATGTGCTTCAGAATGTTGATGGTGTGTCAAGCATTTCAAAGTCAAAGATTTACAATCTTTTGAAGCCAGCTAGATCTAACACTGCTGAAGCTGCAAGACACAAGGATGCACTAGATATTCGAGTGGGAGTAAAAGCCTGTGACTTGAGTAAGGACAATCCGAATGCCCATGAGTACTGTGCCTCTGTACAATGTATTCGCCAGATGTGCGCTGAGTTTCCTGCAGAATGTACTATTTTTTCATGTGATAGCAAGGCCAAAGTACACATTGGTGGGCAAGCAGTTTCTCGATATCATCAGCTACGGCATTTTTTCCAAATAATGATACACCACATTTTCAAGATCACGACTTTCCAGTACCTGAATATTTAATTGAGCCAGATGGATACCTTTTGCTCAGACCTCAAGGTGATGACATACAAATTACAAAGGACAAGCTTGGCTGGGAAGTCTTGGATGTTCCTGCTACAGGACCTCTTTGGATCTATAACAGGTGCGCCAAAAACACGTCTACTACCATTTCGGATCACCTAGATGATTTGAGTGATATCTATGATGAAGAATCTTCAGTGGGAAAACCAGTTCTTGCGCTACTGACAGATGGTGGTCCTGACTGGTCACCCAAGTCCAATTTGAACCAGTCTTTCTTAGGCCGGTTTCAGAAAGACATAAACCTTGACATTCTCATCAGCGTCTGCTTCCCACCAGGACTATCCAGATACAATCCAATCGAACACTTGTGGTCTCCTTGTTCTAAATGGCTGGCTGGAGTGCCTATTCCTGCTTGTCTTCTGGACGAAACGGTACCACCTACCCTGCAATCAATTGATGCAGAGCAGGGAGCTGAGAAGGAAAGAGCAGTCTTCAATAATGTCTTAGATTGATTGAATATGTATTGGAATGGCAAAGTGCATGACAATTTCCGGGTGTCATCAATTGACGTATGAGGGACTGATGGTTCTCATGACAGACAGCTGAAACACACAGACTTTGAAGAGGTCAGAGAAATGTTCAAGGCTTCTATGAAGTCTATCAAGAGTGACAAACAAAAGTGCAAACTGCTAGAAGAGTGGAGGTACTATGTGAAGCATATGGATAGGAGATGGGGACTGGTGTGTTTTTGAAAGGGAGCTTGCGGTGACATGTCCTGTGACTGCACAACTGTTGAGATGAGTGCCAAGAACGTCATGAAACTGCCCAACAGTGACAGATGGTTAATACCACCAATAACACCTGATCCTGAAAATCCTGGGCATTACATGACATTCCGCCAACTGTCCAAAGCATTAGCTTTTAGTAGCCCAGATCAGCATATGAAGGGTGTGATGAATACCAGTTGTGGCAAATGCAGGTATGTCTTTACTAGTGAATCCGATCAAAAAAGCACATAAAATTGTTACACGGTGGAGTCAGGTGCTTGGAAACTCAGACAGAATCAAGCCGTCCAACGGAAAAGAGTGCACAAGTGTCCACTGTGTGAGGAGCACTATCCGTCAAGGTACCAACTGATGAAGCATCAGGACCAGGAGAAGCACAAGTTAAAACAGGGAAGACTAGGAAAGACTGGAAACAAGTGACAGAACAGTGTTCTTTATTCGTACAGTTCACTATTAAAATCTACGTGGTGTTTAAAAATATGATGTTGAACGAACAAGTTCTTTTGTCTTGCATGTGGCAGTAGTTTTCAGTAATATTATGGTGTACATTAGAACAGCTTCACGTGACCAACATTTTTTACCTACACTTAGGGGAGGGGGAGGGGGTATGCCGAAAAGAGTACGCTTTGTACGCATGAGAAAATGTCAACAATTATGGACGACCCCTTATTCAAATACGTTTTGATAAAGAAGCTTGCATATTTTATTGTAGGCGATACTTTAGCGTATATAACTGCAATACATCTTTATTGGGCATGGGATTGTATTAGTACAGCATTAATTATGTTATTCAAATACATTTTAATAAAGAAGCCTGCATATTTTATTGTAGGAGATACTTTAGCCTATATAACTGCAATACATCTTTATTGGCCATGGGATTGTACTAGCTTATTTATGTCTTATCATTTGTTGATGGACTTGAAATCTTTTCCCACTCTAAATGTTGTGGAATATCTGTACTAGTAATTAAATATTCACATGAAAGCTGCTAACCAACAAAGTTGTTATAGTATGATGTCACTTATTCGAACACCAGTTAACCGAATGTGTTTGCCTACAGATGACCTGTACCTCGGACTCATTGTAGCTTAATTTACACGCACAAAACGGTAATGCGCACGAGCATCAGTACATGTGTTCTCATCTGTGATATGACAATGTCCAAACCCCAAGAGCCGCACAATTTAAAGCTTCAGACAGCTGGAGCTATTCTCTTATTGGTGAAGATTACGGAATTGCAAAATCAACTGTGTGACATCATGAAAACAAAGGAGAAACTGCAGACTTTCTGCTCTCAGCTGCAAGACAACTGTTGCACTAAGAATGATGCATTCAGCGTTCTAGCCAGGATTTTTTGCCAACCGTCGTTATGACGTCATTAACTATAATGGCATCATCAAATGTTTGTTGACATATTTGGTAATGACATCATAAAATTACCTTATCTGTTCCCTACTTGTATTAGAGTCAGATGCGTGTATATTAGGAGTAGATAACCTACCTTCCATAGATGAGACAAAATATGATAGGCATAAACCACAATTTTAAAAAGAAGTGTGGTTAGCTAACTAACAAAACGTCAGAAGACTCTATGTAAGTCTTGAAGTTACTGCATGATTGGTAGACTATTCAATATAATTGCCAGTCAGATCTTGTTGAAAAGCTCATTGAACATAACCTTGTTAGACATAACACAGACAGACAGACAGATAATGTACAGCAGATTTTTACAATGACAAGTTGACTTAATAAAACTGGAATATTATGAGCTGGCCTAAAAGAGTAAGGGTGTACAGTACAATACATGAGATTGAATATAAACAGCAATTAGTAGAACACCTGGTGCAACCACAGTCTCATTAGCACTTCTTTGTGTCAAAGGTCAACAGGAACTCACCTCAACTAAATACCAACCAGGAGACCATGCACTCTCTAAGATTACCAGATGACATGAGAATATGTATTGTTCTGTACAACTTTGGGACCATCAAGACCACTAACGTCTTTAGCTAGATCCGTGATCCCACACTATAAGCATGTTAAGGCTTTCCAATTTTGTTCCCAACCGTCAATAATTGCTGTTTTTCCCTCCCCAAACGTCCCTTCCTTGTCCCAACCGTCAAAATGACGGTACTGGCGAGAACACTGCGCATTGTTTGAGTCTAGACCTTTTATGTGGGTGTGGCATGTAGGCATCAGTTATCCGGACTAATCAGATTTATGGACAGGTCAGGGAACGGAAGTTTTCGGATAAGTGACATCCTACTGTATATCTATGACTACTGTAAACCAAGAAATTTTTGGGAATTTTGGTATAGCCTATGAAGTACCTAAATTAAATCTCTACCTAAATTTTATAAAAGTTGTCAAACCTGTAGGAGGCAACTACAATCTAAAGATAAGTGCTGACCACTAGTGAGTTGCATGCCAGCTCCTGCAACTAAAGCTATGTGTGCATCAATTTGCAGTTCTAGAACTGGAACTGAGAGTATGTCGCAACTGTTGGAACTGACAGTACCAGAACTAAATCGAATGAAATATCAGCTTGTGAGCTGGAACTGCTAATCGAAACAGTGACTTCATCGGCTACCGATCCATTGACTACCAGAGCGATTTCAGCTAACAGCGCCTTTTGTTGACGTTGTGATGGATGCCAATTTCTCTCAAACGGAGCGATAGAGGGCACGAAACTATCAGTATTGCTTGTCTGCAAATAATGCGCCATCACTCTTTCGGGACTTTTCAAAGAGAGGCATGTCAGTCCTAGCCTTAAACTTCCAGACCAGACAGTGCACCGTCAGTTCAAGCAGTTCCAGCTCCTTGGATGGAACTGTCAGAAACAGTTCCAGAACTAAATTGAACGCGAGTTCCAGTAGTTCTGACCAGAGCTGCAAATTGAACGCGCTTTAACACTAATACAGGATAGATATGCTCCTTAACAATCTCCAAGAAACAAAGATGAGAGGAGAGGCCTTTATAGGAACGTTAAATAGCCTTTCTAGGAGATCAGAGATGTACCTGTGATTACTCTCTGTTCGCATTGACTCTGTGCTTTGAAAATTTGTAATAACTTCTGCGCAATTGGGCAGACAGTGACGATCTTGGTATCATTCGAAACCGCAAGTTCCCGGATTTTCTATAGTTAGGGTAACGACGGCGTATGTATTACACATGCGGTTTGATAAGACTTTTGCATACAAGAGTTGTTAGGGTTCTTAACTTATTAAGAAGGTTTGGTCTTACAACAAGAATGCTGCTAACAGAGGAAGTAGCCAATTAACAAGGTCACTGAACGGTCCGCTGCCTTGACATCAACACACAGTTGCTCTTGTTTCGTAAATAGTTGCTTGGTATTTCTGACTCCTCTTCTCGTTCTGCCTTGTCTTGATAGCCTGCGACTTCCACTACTGTAACCTAACATCTGAGTGTGGTAAACAAATACAGCTGCATCATTAGTCACTTCCGAGCACAAAGTCAACGCGAACAGAGAGTAGTACACAACATAATAGGAGGTGTGATTAGTACATAGTGCACACCTCCTATTGTGTTGTGTAACTGCGTAAATGTAGTTCTAGTGTACTGTGCATCCAGTCAGGAATCGAGCTTTCGAGGAGTTTCACCAAAAATAGATTGCTATTGAAATGGAATTTTCAGGAGGTACCGAAATTTCTTGGTTTTACAGTATGTAGACTTTTCAATTGGGGTTTCACTAGTTTTTGGATGCAGTAAAATGCAATGACAATTATAAGGAGATACACGTGCATACATTTGTCATTTACCAACTGATTAGCGATAGGTGTCTTGTTTTTTGTTGGCAGATGCCCTGTTGTAGGCATAGAATCTGGATATTACTTACTGATAACTAGACTTTTTTGCACTGTGTTTTTATGATCATTGAAGCTTCAGTAACAACCCGACTTTTCTACTGCACTGCTCATGTGTTAATTTTATTTTTGTATTTGTTAATTTGTTTATTGACTTTTTTACCTGCACATGGATTAATGTATTGATTCAAAAAGGAAATTTACACTGGGTGGTTTAGAGTTTGTGTGTTATGGATGTTAATTAACGATTATGGATATACTCTCACGTCTATATAATCAGGGCTTGAAAAATTTGTCCAACTAGTTGTCATTTGACAAGTTTCCAAAAATTTTAGGTCAAAATTTTAGTCTATGATGTCATGTTGATATCAATCATGGGGTTTAATGTTACCACCATTTTGTTTTTGAAATGACGATTTTTATGTTAAAGGAACACTTCACCGATTGACACGTTAAGGCCTTGGGCTGTGGACTGAACAGTTGCTGTGTTGTGCGGTGCATTGTTTTTGTCTTGCTTTCTGAGGCCAACTACTAGGGCACAGACGAGACAGGTCTAGATGCTTTTGGCGACTCTAACAGTGAAAGAGAACAAGTTACAGTTCATAAGTGATCAGTCATTCGTACATTGTAGACTCCACATGATCGTCTTGAACGACTTGCAATCGGTCGGTCTTTCGCACTTTTCTCCGTGTTTCTTTCTAGGAATGGAGGCCATACTACAATACAAAAGGGCTTGCGTGATGCGAAAAAACACACAGAAACATGCATCACCGCACATAATCACGTGACACAAAGTGCCTTCATTCTACAGCCGAACCATCGCCGTATGTGTGCTTTTCACCATCGATTGAAGGCGAGTCAGTGATGCGAAAGCACATTTTACTTTCGCCTAAGCAAACATCAGTCTACACGAAGCAGTAAAACGAAACGTACACCTAGTGGACGTTATTTGGAAAACCGCCTCGTACGTTTTTGTTTTCTAACCTTAGCATAATGCTTTGCTATCAAGTTTGCACTGAGATAGCGCCAAACTTCCCATCTTGATGTGTGACCATAAGCGTTTAGTGCTGAGGGCAGAGTCAGAGATGCACGGACCAGTGAAGTGCTCTTTTAAGATTTCTGAGCCTAGGACGGCATGCAACGCTACATAGGAATATAGCTACATAAATTTGACAGCTAGGACTGCCCAGCGAGAGTGTTAGCCGATTTAATTTGATTAGTAAGATATCGGTGCTTCTTACCACTTCTCTTTGTCAAAACAAGGCGAGCGGTTTCAACCAGACTTGTACATATCACATTGCGACAGTTCATTTCTTGCTACTAAAATCACCTATTTCGATCTACAAGATTTACCATTGTCTCCACTTCTTCACGTGCTCCCTGGTCACAAACTTTATGCCTTTACTCTGTCAGAATCCTGAGATCCAGCAATTGTTCTACGGAACGCGCATTCCCAGTTACAATATCCGGAATATGAGCAGTTTGTCAACACCTACACTGCTGGCGCATGTTTCAGTACAGTACAGCTATCCGCCTGCATACCGAGAAAGCCATTACAAGTAGGCTTGGTTTGCTAGTCGTACAACATTAGTCATCAGTTGTAAAATTTAACTTGTCAAATAATGACTTGACGACCTAGTTTTTGAGCCCTGTATGTAAGAAATGTGACTTAGCGAGAGCATACTTAAATATAACGCTTGACTTTTGGTCTGTGGACTGTGTAGGTGGATATGTGGATGATCCACAATGTCTGTCATGCTCAGGGATGAGTCATGCATGCCTTTAGTGCCGTCCAATTGTGAGTACTTGAGTTTGTTCATTATCATACATGAAAACCACAGACAATGAACAAACTGCCAATCATAACCACCAACTTTCACAAAGAGTTTTTTTACCAGAACAGTGTAATTCATGCTTGCAATTACTAGGTTTTGTCAAAAATAAACAACAAAACCTATCTGTCTGCATCTGCTAACACGAAATCAATCACTTTCGTGGCATACTACATTCATATGGGGAATTCTAACTTTGCGTAACGAGGAGTGAGATGTATGTCCCATATGTGAGACCTCTTATTTGACAATTACAGACTGCTGTATTCTTCGATTTGGCGATTGACGAGTGTATCACCAAAATTAAAATTCATCAACAATTGTCAGTTTCCATGGATTCCCACATAGTGGTTGGACTGTATCAGTCTCCATTTGTGTAATACCTTCCTCATAATGCCATATCTACAGCGTGGAAGAAAGTAACACACTGTGTTCATCTGGCAACATCATATGTTGACGGAACTCATATATTGACAAAATTTTTATAATAGACATTTTGGACCATTTCACTAATATTGTCATTGCTGAAATTTCCTGGTCCTCTGTGGACAGTATTTTAGCAGCGTCATGGACTCTGGTCACATGAAATGATAGTCTCTTTGTACTAGCTTACGGTGTAGATAGATTTTGCAGATAGCACACTTTAGAAGGGAAAATGGCATCTAAATTTGTAATACTTTGACAATTCTATCATTTTTCAAAAGGCTTATAGCTGTGGAAGTGAGGGTATAAACACAGCTTTAATTAGTAAATACTAAATTCTAAGGTGTGTATGCATGGATTTGGGTAATTCTGTATTGTGATTTGGCACTAGACCAGCCATTTAATCTGTTTTGTTGCTGTGATATGGAAGTCTTTCTGGATCAAATAGCAGTTTATAACGCATGCTGTCTGTTGTGTTCTAGTAAGAATACACTATTAACTAACTTAGGGGTTGTAAAATTATTGACAGTTTCATGAGTGTAAAAGCGCATGCTAGGGAAAGGGGTAGCGACCTCTGTACTCTGTATACACATGTCGATTGGTTGCAGTTGGCTGAAGAGTGGTTTCACTGTCTAATTTCTCTGTTTCATGACTGGAACATGTCAAGCTGTGTTCATGTGCTACTTACCTGTGCATACAGGACTTGTAAACGTAGTGGCCCACGTGTATTACGAAACATATCGGCAGTTGTCGGACAGTGTCATTAGTTTATTATTATTATGTTGTGCTCAACCAGATCAGTCTGGTTTGTCAGGTCTCTTGTAAGCACCGGAAGCAAACCCCTGCCTCAGGTGCTTAGACCATCATGGCTGTCTAGACAGAAGACATGACTTTACGTAGGATCTGACTGGATCCAAGAAGCATTGCTTTCTGTAAGTGCTGTAGGTTGTGATGACCTGGAATATTGCCCAGCCACTGTGCAATACCTGCGTGCACTGTGCCCAATGCTCCCAACACCACTGGAACAACCAGTGTCTGACACTGCCATATGTGACTTACCTCTACTCGCAAGTCACTGTACTTTGTCAAGTTCTCAGCCTGTTTTCTTGCGATGTTGCCATCAGCAGGGACAGCTGATATCAATAAGAAGACAAGTGTTTGTCTTCCTATTCAGTGTTCTAGCTAGGATTTTTTGTCAACCGTCAATATGACGTCAGCAAATATATTGACAAATATATTGACATCAAGTAATTATGTCATCAAATGTTTAATGTAGACATCTTTGGTGATAACATCATACTTTTACTTTATCTTTTCCCTAGTTATACTACGTAGAGTCTAATGCATGTATATTAGTTACTGCATGATTGTTAGACTATTCAATTTGATTGTCACTCAGAAGTTGTCGAATAAACCTCATTGGACATAACCTTGTTTATAGGGGAAGTCCAACAAAAATGAACTTAACTTGTATGAGTAGATCTTACCAAGACAAATTGCTCGGTATAAGTTACTTCGTTATCTTCATTTTTATGTACGAGAACAAGTGATGTTACTGTGATTTGCAATGCCCACACGCCTGCTCCCCGCTTACTGGTTGATTAAGCTCCGTCTACTGCAAACGAATCAATGCGTTTACCTATGAATGCTACGAATATATCGAGAATGCCAAATGTAAATGCGAAGATAATGAAGATCTGTCTTCTTGCCGTCAGTGGTTTCTCTCTAAAGTAAAATGGTGTCGGTAGAGCTGTTTTCCCACCAGACTTTCAAGCAGAATTCCTCAATACCACGGCTTACCTAGAGAATGTGCTTGTGCTTGAGTATTTGTTTATCCTTGTTTTTTAATATCCGAACAGAAACGTTCCGCGTGCCGTCTGGCGTGTGCTACAGAGGACGTTCCTATTTTCACATCTGGTCTGCTCACCTTCTTTTGCCGCTGATTGGTAGAAGGTTACAATCCTGGATGTAAAAATAGGATCATCCTCTGTTGCACACGCCAGACGGCGCGCTGAACGTTTCTCTTCGGATATTGAAAGAACAAGGATAAACTAATACTCCAGCACAAGCGCATTCTCTAGGTAAGCCGTGGTATTGAGGAATTCTGCTTCAAAGTCAGGCAGGGAAACAGCTCTACCGACACCATTTTACTTTAGAGAGGAACCATTTACAGCAAGACGGCAGATCTTCATAATATCTTTGCATTCACATTTGGCATTCTCGTTATATCCGTAGCAGTCATTCGTAATCGCATTGATTTGTTTGCTGTAGGCGGAGCTTAATCCACCAGGAAGCACAGAGCAGGCGTGTGGGCGTTGCACATCACAGAAACATCGCTCATTCTCGTATACAAAAGCAAAGATAACGGAGTAACTTATACCGATCGATTTGTCTTGGTAAGATCTACTCATACAAGTTCAGTTCATTTTTGTTGGACTTTCCCTTTAACATAACACACACAGACAGATAATACACTAGATTATAATAAATAAATTATTTATTTTTATTACTCCATCTAGTGTAGTTCCCTCATACAGTCGATCCGCCAAGTGCGCTACGGCACTCTATTTATTTTCTAGTGAGGGCATCCGCGCCACCGCAAAAGAGTGCACATGAATGGTTGGGCACTTGAGGAAGAAAGTAGTAAAAAGATAATCATATGTACGTCCTCGGACAGTCAGATACCCGATATCCGAGACTGCAGTGTATGGGCACTCTAAAGCCACACAGACATCTTTTTTTGGATTATTACATCGACGTAGAAGCTCTCTTCGAATTCGCGTGTCTAGTTGTTGCGTGGGATGGACATTCTGAAAGAATCGACTACTTCAAGAGAACGAGCGTGACACACACTACGACACTTTCCAAGATGGTGGGCACACTATTTGCCTGTACTGCAATGGTATTGTCGAATTCGAACTCCTCAAGAGACGGTTTGCACCGATCTTTTCTGCGAACGACTACGGGCAGTTTGGAGGTATGATGCAGCTAAATACAAGACGTCTCCTTCCTTCGGAAATTAGTCACATCAAACGTACTTTTGGTGCACCAGAAATGTTTTTCTTTGTTTTCTCTAACTTGTAAGAACTATAGTGTGATGTAGTTGTCAACTATACCTAGATTCTGTTTAGTGCATGGTCACCACTCTAACATTCACAAACTCCATAACACAAACATTGCACACGAAATCTTATGAACCAAGCAAAGATATAATTTAAAGTACTCCGTGTCTCAATTCTATCAAGTGATTTCACGGTAGTTGGAGTAGATCTTTCCAGGTCTTTGCTGTCAAATGAGCTCTGTGACATCTCAGTAACCTTGAAATGACACAACATCTCATGAAGACATAGTACACAGAACTTGTTTGTGTGCGTATATATTATTTACTATTATGATTTTTCATTATTATTGTCATTATTAATTATTTCCATTATGTCGTGCTCAACCAGATCAGTCTGGTTTGTAAAGTCTATTACAAGTAACGGAAGCAAACCCTGCTTCATAAGTACTTAGACCATCACGGCTGTGTAGAAAGAAGACATGACTTTAAGAAGGATCCGAGTAGATCCCAGAAGCACTGTTTCTGTAAGTGCTGCAGGTTGTGATGACCTGGAATAATGTCCAGCCACCATGCAATACCTGCGTGCACTGTGCCCAAAGCTCCCAAGACCACTGGAACCACCAGTGTTCGACAATGCCACATGCGGCTTATCTCCACTCGCAAGTTGCTGTACTTTGCCAACTTCTCAGCATGTTTCTTGCCAATGTTCTCATCAGCAGGACAGCTGATATCAATAAGAAAAGCAAGTGTTTGTCTTCTTATTTCTGAGACAGATGTCTGGACGATTGACTTTGATCTTTCTGGCAGTGGGGATGGTGGTATCCCACATCATAGTAATGTCATCCGTCTCCACAAGCCTATCAGGATGACGCCGGTACCATCTGCTCTCCACTGGAACCCCAAAATGGCGACAAACATCCCAGTGAATGATGGAGGCCACCTGATTGTGTCGATCAGTGTAGTCCATCGGTGCCAAAGCACTACAGCCTGCCACAATGCTGTCGACTGTTTCCAGGCTTACACTGCACATGTAGCAAGTAGGACTGACATCACGATATAGAATCTTGTGCTCGTAGTACCGAGTCTGAAGAGCTTGGTCTTGAGCAGCAACAACCAGTCCCTCAGTTGCAGCAGGAAGATTTGCTGCCTTTAGCCATCCGCAGGTCTCTTTCATGTCCACAGGCGGTTGCTCAGTGAGACGACAATACTGCCCGTGCATAGGCTTCCCGCTTCAGGACCGCACACGAAGAGAACTGCAACACATACGGTAATGTCTCGCATCTGTTTCAGGCGTTTGCTCGAAGCCACCTTCAACCGAGATGGATGCATTCCTGTGTAAGTTCCGCGACTTGTCGTTCGAAGAAAAACTCCTCCGCAGCTGTGTAGTAAAGCGACAAGCCATGCGCCTGATCGAGTGTGAAGATTTTCCAGAGTCACACTCCCGTATCATCTGTGTGAAAGGATCAGAACTGTCAGCAAGGTAACAGTTCAGCCTCACAATACAAGATTGATATGTCGACTCAATCTGTTGTAACCCCCTACCCCCATCACTGCAAGGAGCGTACAGTCGATCAACGTCTGCAGAAGGATGGTGGACACCGTGAATAGAGAGGAGCTTTCTGGTTTGTCGATCGAGCTGCTGCAGGTTCGTGCACCCCCAATGAATGACGCCAAAACCGTAAGTGAGAACGGGTAGTGCAAACCCATTGATGGCTAGAATCTTGTTCCGACTATACAACTCATTCCGGAGAACCACCTTTACTCTGCGGAAGTACTCACGACGGAGTCTCTCCCGCATCATGCTGTGCTGAATACCATTACTCTCATCTACACCCAAGTACTTGTAGACTTGACCCAGTTTCAGACAGTTGATGGTGTCCGTTTTTCCTACCCTCACTCCAGAGTTGTGTCCAGATAGTCTGCCGTTGACAAAGTGTGCAACAGCACACTTGTCCAGACCAAACTTCATCTGGATGTCATCAGAGAAGGTACGAACTGTGTGCAACAACCCATCCAACTGATCAGAGTTTCTGCCATACAGCTTCAGATCATCCATGTAAAGTAGATGACTGATGAGCTGACGTTTGGCAGTCTCACCATGCCCAGTGGTCATCCAGTAGCCGTAATTGGTTCTGTTCAACTTCTTACTAAGAGGATTGAGAGCCATACAGAAGAGAAGTGGAGAAATTGAGTCACCTTGGAAAATACCCCTTCTGATCTGCATAAGCCTTGTCTTGATTGTACTGTTCTCGCAAGAAAGAAAGCACTATCGATTTCCTCCAATTCTTCATCACATGTGACAGGAACCTGCACAAGTCTGGACTGATCTTATGCTTCTGAAGGCATTGGAGCAACCAACTGTGTGGCATGCTGTCATAGGCTTGCTCAAGCTCTTATGCCTGGTCTTACAGTCTTCGGTAAGCAGTTTGTTGATCAACAGCTGATCCTTTGCACGAAACGATCCCTGTCGACAACCCTTCTGCTTCGGAGCCATGAGGTTTCTCTGAACCAAATGCCCTGCAATCCTCTGCCTGATGACTGAGGTGAGGGTCTTATAGAATACAGACAGACACGTGATAGGCTGGTAATTTTTGGCCTGGTCAGTCTTGTCATTCTTAGGAATCAGAGTGGTTGTTCCTTGAGACAACCAGTCGGGTACAGAGACTGGATTCTGAACCAGCAGGTTGTAGTTGCGAGTCAGATCAGTGTGAAGACACATGATACGCTTGACCCAGAAACCATAAACCTTGTCTGGATCAGGAGACTTTCAGTTCCCCATCCTTTTGAGACACGATGTGACCTCATTGTCTGAGATAGGTAACCACTGCTGCTCATCTTTCTGGTGCATCTCGCCAACGGTTTGACGTCTCAGCCAGAAGGCAGACTCATTGTGATGTCCCTCAGTTTCTAGGATACCACCCCAATACTGCTCGATCTCAGACTCGGATGGCGGGGAAGTGACATGGATAGTCTGCTTACCCAACTCTCAGTAAGACTGTCCAGCATCTCGTTGAAACAAACCGTTCTGGCGAAGTCTCTTACGATTCTTCTCCAGCCTCCTGGTCCGCTCGACCTTGGACTTAAGTTCCATTTTCAATCGATTGATGGTGACCTCACAACTCTCCGAACAGGAAATGCCCAGCCAATGCCAGAGAAGTTGGAGTTCATGTAGCATACGAATGCTCGATGAACCCTTTCTAACCTCCAGCAACAGTGAGATCGCACGTCGAAGTGTGAGAATCTCCATATGCAGCCTTCATCTCCATGTCGGTGTTTGAGAATTGGGTGACTTCGTCGTCTTTAAGCCCCGCTTTTTGGACACTAGTGAAGCAGCAGAGTATACTAGGTAACTGATTTCACTCATATCTGGTTCATCCTTCAACGAACTAATGATTGTGTTAAGATCACCAATAAGTTTCAGGGTTTCACTGTTCACAAAGATCCTTGGAAGGCGTTGTCTCTCACAGATAGGAATTTGCCTGACGTTCTGCAACTCCTCAAGAAACTCTCGACGAAGTACAGGGTCCACAGCAGCATCACCATTAAGCGAAGACCATTCTCCGTTTGGCAGCTGTCTTGACAGAGTTGAGATGTAGGAGTTTTCATCTTTTCTAGCTGAGAAGCAATACTAGGATGTGTAGTCATCAGATCAGAGCTCACAGAGTCACAAGGGGATGGTGATTTCCTGATAGCACTGCACTGAACTGAATCTAAAGTGTCATCTACGGATAGGATATCACCACTATCTCTTGCAGATGAGCAGTCCTTAGAGAGAACAGTGACTGACTGAACAAGGGAGCCATCTTCCAAGTGATTAGCAGACTCATGATCCTCTTGCATCATTGACACGACAGGTTTCCCACCACGTGCAGCAGGCGCCATCCTGACTGAAGCCATGCAAGGTGACACACTGTCAAGCAAAGGCGTGACAACTAAAATATCAGCTGACAGAGCAGAAACCACATCCAACGCCGACATCTGCACACCAGGACAAACATCAGTTGTAACAGATAACAAACCTGAGATGGGCTTTCCATCCTGTGCGGCCTCGCATTTAATCTCCTCCAACTCTGATTCAGTCAGACTTCCAGAAGTTAGGAGATATTGCTTCTGGTCTGCCAAACGCTGCTCACAGACGTCAGTCAGAGAAGGATTTTGCTCACACCACAGCTGATGCATGGGTTTTCTGAAAGCAGAGAACTTGCATGACAACAGCACATGGTAATAACAAAACATCACTTTCCTATTCATTTTTCACGTCTATTTCCGTCGTCTTGTTGCATTGCCGCTCCTCTTAGCCGAAACGCAAGATTTGCTAGGAACAGTGGGCATCACAGTAGTCTCGTCAGCGGGATTTGAAGCCAAATTCAAATCAGACGCCGCACGAGTGATGGCTTGACCAGTCGCCCTACGCTCAGAACTATTCCTGGTCTTCCGAACAGCTCCAGTGATTCCCGAAGCCAACTTTTCAAGCCCTGTCCTGGTTTCCCGACAAGGAATGCGCTCCTCAGCTAGCTCTGAGACGAACGATACAGCTAGACGTCCATCTTCCATCAATATCCAGGACAATTATTATTATTGTATTATTATTATTATTCTGCTTGTGCAGTGCAGGCCTGGAGTCAGTTGACCACATTGTGGCATACTGTAGTGCCTTGGCACCAATGGACTACACCGATCGACGCAATCAGGTGGCCTCTATTATCCACTAGGACATCTGTCGTCATTTTGGGGCTCTAGTTGAGAACAGATGGTACCGGCATCATCCTGATAGGCTTGTGGAGACGGACGACATCACTATGATGTGGGATACAGCCATCCCTACTGCTAGGAAGATCGATGTCAATCTTCCTGACAGCTGTTTCAGAAGTAGGAAGACAAAAAACACTTAACTTCTTATTGATATCAGCTGTCCTGCTAATGACAACATCGCCAGGAAACAGACTGAGAAGTTGACAAAATACAGTGACTTGTGGGTGGAGGTAAGCCGCATGTGGCAGTGTTGGATACTGGTTGTTCCAGTGGTGCTGGGAGCGTTGGGCATAGTGCACACAGGTATTGCACAGTGATTGGACATTATTCCAGGTCATCACAACCTGCAACATTTACAGAAAACAATGTTTCTTGGATCCAGTCGAATCCTGTGTAAAGTCATGTCTTCTGTCTAGACAGCCATGATGGTCTAAGCACCTCTGAGGTAGGGTTTGCCTCTGGTGCGTACAAGAGACCTGACAAACCAGACTGATCTGTTTGAGCAGAACAACAATTATTATTATAAGCAAAGATTAAGAAACCAAAGCAGTGGAACTTTTAGGGATTGATGCACAGATAGTGTATACGTACAGTGAGCCACTATAAGCTCGTTTTGTTTGTAGCAAGCGGGACTGCGTGTTTCATTGGTGCAGAGATTTGGTTTCATAAGCATTTTCACTAATGACCAGATCGGTATGCAGACATTATCTTGTTTCAATGATATGCACTTCCAGATATCTACGTGTCTATCTAGACTGTCTGTGGTCACTTTGGACGTCAAACAGCACTGAGAACATATGCATCAAGTTTTCGTTGTGAAATGAGAGTACAACACACAATGCTATGTAAGTCAGACGTCGATCGTGACTGCACAAAATTGAATCCTGTTGACGTCAACGCTCCCATGGTTGCATTGGCTGCAGTAGACATGCAGGTTTCACTAACAGCAAAGAATCTGTAGTTTTCAATTAAGTAGGTCTCTTCATAGAGGACAAACCGCTACCATAAAACAAGAGAAGATAAGTGAAGAAGTGTGCACGGCATGCATACCGATCTGGTCTTTAGTGAAGCATTTAAGAAACCAAATCTAGTATTTGGTACACCTTTTAACAGTGAAACGGCAACAGGGTATAACGTTGTGGGAAAGGGTCTGGCTACTTGAGACTAATGTGCCAATAAAAGTTGTGACTTAGTGAAAGATTACAAGCTTTCAGTAATGTTTCGTGTTTGGGCTTCATGTAATAGCATAGTGCGCACACTCACGTTTCCGCCTAAGGCGTAGCGGGGTGCTATGCCTTGAGATTGCTGACGACAACCCTGTAGTGATATGTAATAGTAGATTTGGGCCATGCTAGTTCTGGACCACCTGTCACATGGTCTACCATTGTGTATACTACTCAAACATTTCATTTTCACAACAATTTTGGAATGCTTTCAAAGTGAATGAATGTTTTACTAGAGCTGCAGTCAGAGTAAAGATATTATAATTGCAGAAGTAGAATATTGTTCATCTTGCTGCCAAGCTTACAATATTGGTAGATTTGTGAGAGCTATGCCTGAAGCCTTTACAACAACTATTGTTTGTAAATGAACATTCACAAGAGTAATCAACTCAATTCTAACACAACTGTTTGATTGTGATTTTTCTTGCATGGTGTGAATCGTCTGTATCAGGGTATGTTTGAATGTTTGGCATATGAAATTTTGACTCACTCTTTACAGTGGACACTTGAGTTACTTAAATGCAAGCGTGAAATGGTTTAAAACTGATTGTTCCATATTCTGCTCTCAATGTTGGCAGGTAGCAAGAAATGGAAACAGTATTGCAATCAGTCAGACGAAAGGATTCTTGCTTTAATTGTAGTTGCAACTAGTTATGTGTTCTTGCAAATTGTGTACCAGTAGCAATGTTCCTGCCGGGAAGGACTGTTTACGATGCATAGATACATGCAGGTGCCACCCCACAGGTCCATCTGCATTGTGTTCTAACTTATAATAGTGTTCTAACTCATAATAGCTAGTACAGATGATGTTGATGGATGACTTTGAACTTGAGAGTGAATAAGATGGCTAGGCGTCTCTATTCTATTCTATATTTAAATCTGGTTAAGAGAATTCAGTGTTGATGCCTATGTGTGCTTTGCCAGTGGTGACGACCTCACACCAGAGTAGGAGGTCATTACAGAGCAGTTACAGAGCAGTTGTTCTAACTATATTGTATTTTCTTATGTTCTCTGCTATTCACCAAGTGACGCTTATGTTGATGCATGTCTTCCTACAGATGGTGTTTAATTAATATAACTCTCTTATGAAAGTCTTATTTCTGTGCAGTACATAAAAACAATTGTTAAAGCAGGCATATAGTCACGTTGAGGTTGCAACAGAAACTTTTAGGCACTTGGATGTGAGACTATATGTAGCCAGATCCAAAGTCAGCTGCTTTGGAGGGCAGACATATGGTCTACAGCATCAGTAGTACCTCATGTTTCATCATTAAGTCACTTAGTAGCACACAAACTGAATACTCGATACTTTAAGCAGTATATTATGTTAAGGCAGTTAATAACTACAGAACAACTTTACCAAGCAACTGGAACAAACTCTGACATAGTTTAATTAAGTAACAATGAACCAAATTACAAATCCTTTAGGAGTTTGTTCAGGATGAAAAAAGGCAACGTTGCTGGTAGTTACTGCCCAGCTCACATGTCAAGAGTCAGCATGTCTGAACACATTCATTAGAAATATACCTGCACCACTGATGTAGCAAAGAGATTGACTACACGTTCAAGATTGACTACACGTTCAAGATTGACTTCATGACTCCAGTGCACATGCATTAATGCGAGAGCACTGATACGGTGTAGGCCAGTAGTGGAATGCAAGTTGCCTTCAAACACCAAAGTGCACGGCAAATCTGTCACATTCACACATCGTCATAAGCTCAATACATGGTACTAGGCGCATAGGTCATGTGATTTTGGGAAACATGCCTGACTTTGTTGCCATTTTCTTTTGGTTGTAGCCAATGAGTTTTCTGGTGCTTTATCACGATTTATACCATCTTGGCAAGGTGCACCATTGCTCGAGTTCAGTACATTAATTAACTGAACTTCCAGAGCAAGGATACCACACAACTTTGAGAGATCAGAGATTGGTGGATATTCTGATAAAGAATGGACCATGCTCTTTAGCCAGCTGCTTCCCTTGCGATTTTTACGTATGCCTGGCTACACCACTGACATAACATATATTCAGTTACTTAAGACGTAAGGTTAGTTGTTTGGTTTTATTGGTTCATTACTAAATTATTTGAATTTGACATTTGTACTGTTGTTATTAATATTATGGTTATTATTTATATTTTAGAAGACAGCTACTGGTAATGCTGAAGTGGTGGTAGCTGATGAAACTTCAGCAGTCAGTGATTTTCCTGACTTATCATCGGTGCATGTAACAAGTGAATCAGATGAAAAAAAGGAAACGGATGATGCAGGGACTATACGAAGTGTTATTTCTCAGCAACAGAAGCCTGTTGATCTTCCTTCCTTGAGCAGTATGGACCCCAAACAGTAAGATATTATACTTGTTACAGCTATTATATTAATTTAATGTGGCAATGTAGACCAACCTCTGATTACAAGGATGATAGCAAAACAGAAGCAGATACAGGTAACTAACAAATTGCCAGGTGAATAGCAACAGTGGAGATATGTTATACATACAGGAGTCAGTGCAAGTAGTGACTTCAAGATAATGTCAGGACTCACAGAATCAAGTCAAATTATTAAACTCACCTCTCCAGCTACATCTGCCGGAGCAGCAAAGGTAGTAGTTGTGTGGTGATCAGAGGGCTAATTGTCGGCTGATCATGGTGCATGTTTTCAGCCAAGTGGATGGTACAGAGATATGTTTAAATCCATGCATGTCACTGATGATCCACGTTTTTCTGGGGATGGATCAAGTGGTAACTTGAGATTGATTTAATCTATAGAACAGAAGTAAATTATTTCTTTTTATTTTGTATCTTTGTAGCTGCATTTACATCAGTTGAACATGAGCAGGAGGTAAGTGATTTAATGGGCTGCTTCAAGAATGTGTTTGTAACATATTTCTGCATGGAATTAAAGAAATCAAGCAAGAAAAAGCCACCACCTGCAACACGGCCTACTCAGCATGGCTCTACTTCAAGCAGAACAACATTTGCAGTAACTGGCTCTAGCCAACCAACATCTGTTGTGAAGACAACAGTATTATCTTCTATGACTACGCAGCACACCACTAGTAGCAGGCCACCAGCTACGGTTACTGTCGGTGGTTTTCAGGATCCTACAGCAGTAATTAAACAACACAAAGGACGTAGTGAAACAGCATCTACATATAAGCCACTATCAGCTCCTGTTGGGAAACTGTCTGGTAGTTCTGGATCAGTGTATCGAATGATGCAGGCTGGAGGAGAAATACCAGAAAAGGGACTGGCAACATTTCCTCGAGAGGCATCACCAACTTTGCAAAGAAGAGGTGATTAAAATTTTGCCAGCTTTGGTTAGGCTTGTTGCTGCAAGTACATAGTTGTTTATAAGTAGCTGCAGTCACTAAAGTCCGTTCCAGAATAGGAGAATACTTGGGAAAAAACCTGTAGCTCCTGAAGCAGACGTCCTAGCGAGTTGATTCCAACATCATTGGAAAGCTCACAAGGAGGAGGTTCCAGATCAGTTATTGAATACGGTGATTGGTGCTTTATTACAACACAATTACTAACTTCCTGTATGACATGCGCTTGGCCCTGCCCTACTCTTCCATTTACACCAGGTGTCAGATAACTTCAAAGTCACCGCTACGACGCCCACTACTTGAAAGCTGACACGGACATACTTTGAACTATTGATTGATAAGTAAAAACGGCTGTAGCTAGCAACCTTATGTAGTTGAGGCATTGATTGAACCTTTTATTCCACTAGCTATGCCCATCTCTGCTCTTCAATTCCTTATCTATTAACCACAGTTCCCACGTATTCTCCTATTCGGGGGAAAGGACTTTAGTGATAGTTGTGGTAGTAAAAGATTGGAACAAAGTTAGTGTTAGTTGTTTTGTTCTTTCTTAATGTTGTGGATTACATTTGGTATCATAACGTTTGAGTTTGCTGGTAGAACCCTCTTTTCTTGAGAAACTATTGAAGTTTAGGGTGGGTGGGTGGGTGTGTATAATTAGTTTGGCATCAGGGCTTACACTAATCATAAATTACTGTAGTTGATCTTTGTAGTAAATTTGTTTCAATTTATTGCAATAGTTGATGCTATTCAGCAAAAGCCTGTTTCATCTTCTGGTACCAACACATCTATAATGCCAAGTACCACATCAGCTAAGTTTAGTTCATTTCCTACACAGCTGCCTACTCAAGGTGGATCTTTGGCACTAGGAACACATAACAGTCATCATTCACATCATGTACGTGCAGTTCAAGAGAGAATGTCATCTTCGCCAACAGAGCAATTCATACCATCGGAAAAACAGCAACCAGAAGCTATCGTTAAATCGCAACAGATGGCTACAGTCCAGCAAATGGTTGAGGAAGCACCACCATTGTCACAGTCTGATAGCAAACAAGATGATGTTTTACTCACAAGCAGCTTGGTAGTTCAAGTTGGTGGTAAGGAAGCATCTCCGAGGACAGAGACAGATGCTCGCAAATCTGAAATACAAAAGTTATTTCAAGAAGTGGAAATGGAGCTGTCGATGGTCAGGAAAACTAATGAAGTTGATCTTGTGTCACCATCTGTTCCAGCTCAATTTCAACCAAATGCAACAGAAAACATTCAGTCACGTACCTCAGTAACTAAGGAAGTTGATCTTGTATCACCATCTGTTCCAGCTCAATTTCAACCAAATGCAACAGAAAACATTCAGTCGCCTACTTCATTAAAGTCACCAAGCAGGAAGGTTACCAAATTTTGGTTGTTTAACTTTTTGAGTTATGGGAATGATATTAGTTGTTTGCATTAAACCTTAAAGCGCATGCAAACTTCCAAATCTTAATTCCAAAGACACGTTATGGAGCAGAAACCACAGTGGTGTTTAATACAATGAGTAGATGGTTTATCTAATGCGATTAACATGCAGCATGTGCAGCATGGTGTCTTTTCTGAGTTGTTGCTGATGTTTGCTTTGACGTTTTCTATTATTATTTGGCAAGTCACTTAACTGTTTGGTTTGTGTAGTTTTTATGTAAACCGGCATTCAGTGTTGTTAGGTAATGTTGAAGTTGTCTAAGTCTGCATATTTCTGTGGTGTACTGTATTTGAGTGAATTGGATTTCTTGGAAAGCACATAGATTTTAGCAATTTACAGTAAGCATGCTTTATTGTATATTAACATGCAGACTTTTAGAGTTGTTTGGAATACATATTTGCAACACTTTTGCTGTTGCAGTTAATATAATTTTTGTATTGTCAGAGCCCTGAAGAAAAAGGAAAAGCTAAGGCTCTATACACATTTAAGGCTGAAACATCAAGGTACTTTGTATAACAAATTGATATTCATGGATTAAGTTACACATTTGTTCTTAGGGAGCTGCAGCTTGAGAAGGGTTCTGTGGTGACTCTCCTTCGGGAAGTTGACAAGAACTGGCTGGAAGGTGAACTAGAGGGCAAGAAAGGCATATTTCCCAAAACATATGTTGAGGTTCTATAGACATTGTTGTGTCTTGTATTAGTGTGCACTACATACAATATTTTGACAATTTGCACTGTAGGTTATTTCCCCAATTCCTAAAGTAGTATCTAGTAGATCATCACAGTCTTTAACTCCTATAATTCCATCAGGACCTACTGCTCGAGCCAAATTTAAATTCGAAGGTGATGCATCTGTTGAACTGTCATTCAAGAAGGTACGATTTTGCTAGGAGGTTCTGTAATTGGTGTTAATTGAAATTGTTAGGGCGATATTATATCTCTTATTCGAAGAGTAGATGATAACTGGTATGAGGGAAGGATTGGACCAAGGAAGGGTATATTTCCAGTTTCATATGTTGAGGTATGTGCAACACATAGCTCTGCTGGCAGAACAATAATTTGTTAGCAGTCAAGTAACTTGTTTCAATTTCATGTCTTAGGTTGTTCTGGATATTGGAAAAAAAAGCTTGGTAAGATGCATCAGCCTCTCAAGTTTAGCCATGATCTAGTTTATTTACATTTTAGACTTCGAAAGATTCAAGAACGTCAACCAGTAGGAACAACACTTCTGCAACAACTGTACAGGTAGAAAGCTAGTACTTCAATTTCTTGCTGATGATGCTTGAATGATAAGAGGACATGCAATGAGACAGATGCATGGACAAACATGCAGACAGAGATGTGTCTTTAGTACAGTACTACAAAGGCAATACAACATTCCTGATATAAAAGGGAATTGTTATAGACACTGTTGGTCATGGTGATTGTCATTCTCAAGTTATCTATTACGTTTTTACAAGACAACTGTGTGCATTTCAACTACTTTACACACACTTATGACTCCATCCCCAATGGTTGGATAGGATCAAGGGTAAAGTAGGAGATGGGGCCGGGCCTTGCTCAAGAAGGAGACCTGTCTAGCTAACATTGCAAAAGCATATGCAGTTTGATGTTACTCAGGTACAGTTCAGATGACTGCCAATTAACACCAATTAACAGATTTACAGTGTGAAACTATAGGTTGTTGGTCATAGTAAGGGATAATGGCTTCCTCTATATACTCACACAAGTATAATGCTGTGTTATTGCAAATTACAAATGACACGGAGGGGCAGACAGCCAAAAGCTTCAATTTTTGGATTTTGAAGGTGGGACACAAGAGACAACAAGGAAGAGGACTGTTTGGATCATCTGTCAAAATGGCTTGAGACAATTTAGGTGCAACAGTTACCTGTTAGAGTAGAATTTAATTAAAGGTAACGCTAGTCTTAAATTCAAAATCAAAAGTTTTGTGAGTGTGAAATTTTTTGTGTACTTTGGAATTTGCACCTCACTGGTAGAGGCTTGTTACTTGGAACTGCTAGTGCACACAAAAAGGCACCATCTTGCTGCCATGCTTTAAAGGTTGTTCTTTACATGAACCTTTGTTATAGACACCTTGTTTGCAAAAGCTGCAAGTAATTGCACCCAGCAGTTCATGAAATGTTTTTTGTTGTACCCTGGGGATTTGTTAGAGTTTTATAATTTTAATATCTGATCTGCTTTCGAACAGCCACAAGCTTTTGACTCTTTTTAGCAGACATTAGGGTTACACTATAAAGTAGGTCAACACTGCATAATAGCAAACCAGCCAGTCGTACAAAAACAAACTTATTCGACAGCATGAAATCTTAAGCTACCTTAACTGTTTGACGTGGCATCAGCTTTGTGCTGACAGTTTTAGTCATGACATGTGACTCAAATTCTGCTTTGGGATTGGACAATGGCAATTATCAAGTGTGACTAATCCGGATACATGCCCTAACTTGCAACATACATAACCAGAATTTTTTGTCTACTACTGGATATACTTCTCGCAATCCCGTGGCTTCTACAAAGTTGTGTAACTGGGCTCATACTTTTAGACTCGAAAGCGTATGAAAACCCACTGACCAGCTTGAAGTGTATTTTCTGCTGGGTTGATGTGTTTTTTTGGGTAATGAGCATTTTAGGCATTTGCATCATTTCTACATCTGGCATATTGGAAAATGCTCATCTTTCTTAGTACATTTAAGTAATTTGCATGAAAATGAACTAGTTAACAAGTACAACAGAAAGTAATGACTTGTTGGCTACAGATGTCTTTGGAAGTCAGCTGTATGTACTTTGTAGTTGTATTTCTTAACCAGACAGAGAAACAGACAAACAAATGAACATACCTCATGAAATGTTGTAATCAACAGAACAAAGGAAGTTGTTGAAAATTCAAGGTGCAGTGTTTTTTGCTGCTGACTGGCTGAGAAACTGACAAGAGTGTTTATTGAATACATAAAGCTACAGATGCAATGGCTATACAGTTAGTCTACTATAGAGTTTCACCAATTCATCTAGTGCGCTTGTAGGCTTCTATAATAGCTATGCAGAAAGTTGTCGAATCACCTAATAAGGGTTTGCTCATAACAATGTAAGAGAGACACACCTCTATTGCATCTTACTACTAATTTTCTTAGCCTTACCAACCCCATGTCTCAACTCACTTACCTTCTAGTTTTAGCCCATGTTAGTCCGTGTTAGACATCTTACCCATAGCATTTTACTTTACCTACATTTGGACTGAACTGGTCTGAAAGGAAAGTTGTGACTAATTTTGGTCTTCTACTTCTGGCTGTTGAAAGTTGAATGAGTGCCAATAGATTGCTTCAATGTGGTAAGAAAGGGTTGTTATTTAAATTGTAGTGTATAGATAGGAATAGCAAGTCAGTTTGACGTTTTCTGATATAGTATAGTAATACATATGTACAGTGATGAACTTGTCAGGCTGCACAAATTATAGAGAATGTGTTATTTGATTTCCATTGTATATGAAGGGCAGACACACAGGAGATCAAAGGTTGTCTAGTGGATCGATGCAGTTTGAGTCTTCTGAATCTGGGGAAAGAAGGCACTCAGTGAAGAAGCAAGGCCCCCCTAGGCCATCGCAACCACCCTCACGACCTTTGAAACCTCCATCACAAACACCAACTGTGTTGCAAAAAAAGTATCAAGGGGACAAGTGAGAATTATGCTTTTTACTTTGGTCATAATCGTGCAGTGACCAGATTTTATCTTGGTAGATATAAGGCTGTATTTAGTTACAGACCTGAAAATAAGGATGAGTTGGAACTGGAAGAAAATGATACAGTTATTGTCGTTGAAAAATGTGATGATGGTTGGTTTGTTGGAACATGTGAACGCACAGGAAAGTTTGGCACCTTTCCTGGTAACTTTGTCGTGAAATTGACTTAATTGAGGGCTATATGTGATGTGATTGATGAGCTGCCCGGTTTATGATGTGTCATTATGATGTCTCAGCCTTGATGCAGTGTTTTAGCTTACAGACTAGATACCGTGTAGTTGTGGAAGTTAGTGTAGCCAGTGTCAGGTGGCATTTCAGTGGCTTGCAAAGACTTTACTTTTTTAGTGTGACATTGGCTATCAAGTTTAGCGCTAATGAAATGAATATGAACGTGAGTTTGATCGGGAATGCTTTGTCTCAAACTCAGTCTCGTATAGACATTAATGATAGTAAAGTGCTAGGCATTTATGTCAATAATTGTCATAATTTTATTCACCCCCTGTCTTGTAGTAAATTGATGACTCGACTGATTGAATTGCTATGGTATTGTCTTCTTGGTGACAGGTGCTACTACATATTGACATTGACAGTACATACACCTCTGTTTATTGGTTGTTGTATGGCAGCTGGCTTGTCTGTAGATCATGTAAAGTAGTTAGGATACTTGAATGTGTATTATATTTCGTATTAACTAATCTAGGCACAACTTCCATTTACAAATACTAGAAAGACTTACATTTAGATATTTAATAAATAACAATGATAAATATAATAAATATTCGGTACTTTCAGTCTATGGCACCACTTAACATATCTGAAATCACATAAAACAGTCTATCTTGTACTAAAGGTCACAAGTCATACATACTACAAAAGGGCACGAAACGAATGTAAAGGTATCAGCGGCGTCTTCTGGAATTATACAGGTTGCATCCAGGTTGTGAGGCAAAGCTTCTGATAGTATGGGCTTCAAGAGTAATGATCTCCTCTGCGCCATCAGGCTGATTTTGTTCATTAATTCGAATCCTGTAGATTTTGTTCTTACTCCCCACATACAACTCACCATTACACGTGAAGCCAAGAGAATGTAGCATGTCTTTGACTGGCTTGTAGGTTTTGCAAGGAGGAGTTTGTACAAGTTGTCCATCGTGGCTAATCATATAGAGGTGCTTGTCCTGGCTTGTGGAGTTGGAATGTTTGGCTGGTTGGCCAGCAAGATCACCAGTGAAATGCAGAGAACAGTCATTATGTATATTAGTGAATCCTTTCTTTGGTTTGTGTGGATTGTAAAGATAGACTTGCTGTCCAGTGGCAGTGAGAATTCGTCCATCTATGTTTTCTCCTAGTGCGGAATTTGAATCAATGCGTCCGGGTAGTTGGACACCAAGATCCTTTGGCTCAGTGGCATCTTTTTCAATATTGTTGAGATAGAATAGATTGAATTCAGAGTGTCCAATCTGTTTGGTCATGAACATGCCTGTCATTGTGTCAGCATCAGACGCAATAGCAGTTACTGACTCATCTTCTCGAACATCTGTGAATGGAAAGAGCGGTTAGACTCTGACGTCATGTGGAACGCGTGGTCAAATCATATTGACGGAGCAAACAGATGTGTTAGCTAACTACGTAGATTCTTACATTGTAACTGTTTCTGGTACGGATCAACTCTGAATATAGAGCCTTCTCTGGTTAAGAGGTAGAAAAACGCCGGGAGAGGAGATCTGCACATGCCTTGTACATCAGATTTTCCTTCTATCCACTGACAATTACGTTGGGATGCATAATGAAGGGATTCCGGTGAGATAGCTCGCTCACAGGTAGTTCTCCCCTTGTGTACCTGAAGAGAAAATTGATTTCATTATATATATATTGACAACAGATGTGATCTCAGGTGGTCGATCCAACCAACCTCACAGGGCGTTCTGGACACATAGATATCCCATTTTCTGGATGGTTGACAACGCTTAGC
Source organism: Corticium candelabrum (assembly GCF_963422355.1). Classification (NCBI taxonomy): domain Eukaryota; kingdom Metazoa; phylum Porifera; class Homoscleromorpha; order Homosclerophorida; family Plakinidae; genus Corticium; species Corticium candelabrum. The sequence goes on along the minus strand of NC_085102.1, from coordinate 403,032 downwards.
AAAGTGATTGTAGACACATTTTACTTCCACGACTTCCATTGTTGCCCAGTTGCAAACTTGGATGACGGTAGTGTTGTGGCACTGAAGATCCTAAAAGTTTTAAAACCAGGCCTAGTGAAACAATTTCCAACACCGCATCCACAGTCATGTAAGAACTAACTGGAATATGTGCACAGGTTGCAGGTTTATTGTCTGGTCGATAGCAAGGTCCATTGCCAGAAGCTGATGCCGAAGTTGTCATCCCAATCGGTAATGATCTGACTTGGCAAAGCAGAATAGGCATAAGCAGGGCTGACAGAAGAGAGATCATACTGTAATTGTCGCAGAATATAGATTCGAGCACTCTTTGCTATGCAGCAATCTGATCACTGGATGTGGATCCGAACTCAGACTGATCGGTCCAGCGATAAGCAGAGCTTATATCCGATGTGGGCCGGAAAGACGATGGCATTTTGCTGGATCTAATGAAGCCGTAATGATACAAAGGGCAGTTTGTTGTCATAAGGTACACTGATGGATTAGTTTATGACAGCGCTAATACCGGAGGCGCGTGGCGGGGGAGGAGCTTTCTGCTTGACCCTCCACCGCTTCTTCCTCTCCAAACGTCATGGTTCTCGTTTCAGTGGAAATGGCAGCTTGAAAATGTCGCTCATCTGTGCACCTGAAACATCTGCAAGAACAGAAAATGGACGTTAGCAGGAAGTCACCACACATGACTCCCGATGCTATTGAGCAGGTGACTATTGCAGTCGGAATTCAAATGTTTGTTCTGAGGCGTGTCACGTTTGGCCATTGTTTACGTACTTGACATGATAGTTAATTTAACAGAAGCCATAAATCAGCGGGCCACGTTGACATTCATGATGATATTGCTGTGAATATTCAATTGGTCCAGTACCAAGGATATCATCCGACCAAGGTGCTTCCGCGCCTTCTCCGCCGTCACCAACAACCTTCACACATGCCATTGACATATGTCGGTCAAACAACTATACAGCGGACTTCCTTTCTTTCTGATGACAGAAGCGAATTGATTGCGTCATGTATGACTGACCACATTTTTCCAAGGACAGGTTGTGCTGTCATCATTCAGTTATCGTGGCTAAACATATGTACTGCTGTACTTGTGGACAGCTATAGGTAATGAAATCTAAAATTAGACGATCTAAATCCATACCGTCGCTGTTGTATCACGATTTCTGGAAAGTGGAGCATCTGTTCCTTGAACTTTTCAGGAGAACCCAAGGAGTGACGGCTTTATAGCTAAGAAAGTAATCTGCGCTTGACACCCAATTTAATCATATTGACACCCAATTTAATCATACTTCATAAGAAGTTACTTTCTTTTCACTAAATGTCAAATGGTAGTATAGAGGTATTGGTCAGGTGGATCCTTGCATTGACATATGAAGTTATTGATAAGATTTCCCAGGAGAACTTCTACAATTTAGCATCTAGAGTATGTCCGGAAGATGTCTAGTGGTGGACTGGAGGTACATTCCAATCATTGAAGACACAGTGAGAGACATGCATGGATATTTATTACATACTAACGTATACCTATACTAATTTTTCTTTCTATAAATTGTCATAACTAAGTCAATGGTTCTTGTCTCAACCAGTTTAGTGTGTAGATTATGGGACCTTTCCGCTAGTCATTCCACAGTCAGATTAGCTACCAACTGCCGTTAAATTGACAAGGGAAATGCAATCACAAACTTATAATTATTCATGAAAACTATTTTGCAATCTGAGAATGGTAATTTTTTGTGACAAAAACATATCTACAATTAACTGAGAAGTTATAGTAGTGCGTCATCTATTACGTATGCTGGTCACATTTATTCTGAGAAGACTCGATGTGTTACTCCATATACATCAGTGGGCTTTCCTTCCTCAGAGGTCAAATTAAGGGTCACAACAGGTGTCCATGCATCTGGCATCTGTGGTAGGCAAACTGTTAGGTTTGCATTAGTGAAGTAACTTCCAGAGAATGTGTTTGTTCCCTTTCTGGAAGTAGTGGCTAGACTACCTCAACAAGAATTTTCATTTGAACATACAACTTCTTGTTCATAGAATGGTACAGGAAAATGCCACTTATCAAAGCATGTTAAGCTATTATTATTAGTCTAATTAATCAAATTAGTAGACCCTAACGCATCGTTACATGATTATCCTATTGCTCTTGATTGCAAGCTCAACACACAAATAAAGAGAACAAGTGGTGTTTTGACCTATAATGGCACTACTTATAGTATGATATGTACAGCAGTTAAGGTTATCTTGAAATCAGACTCTTGTTTTGACTTGTCCTGTTCTATTGTGTGTACCTATACACACACTACAGAGTACAATTTGTAAATTCCTATTTGTTACTTAGTTAAGTTAATTGCTGCAGTATCCAGTTGCATGTCTGGTTTAGTTTGTTAATTAAAAAATAATACACTACTTGAACTGTTCTAGATGCATGACGTCACTGACAGAAAAATTTAAAAACATGTAAATTTGACAACATTTGATGGTAAAGATATAGTCTAGGATCACATAATGAAGATGGTCTAAGCAAATTAATGCTGCAGCAATGAAATGATTGAAGCTATAGTATGGTTAATCTATGAAGATAATTCATCTAGGGAGAGCTTTTGATTCCTGCAAGGATGTTACGTGTACTGTACCTGCAAATTAGTAGGGTAGGTGTACCTAATTGTGGACACTCCCCGGTAATTTGAGTTACAATCGCTGTTTTCTCTGGTAACCTGCACGAAGAGACAGTGAAACATGTCCGATATACGCACCATTGTCTAGGCTTCGTAACAGTACCTGTACAACTACAATCGCACAACGTCAGCTAGCGCACTAGCAAAATATACGGGATAACGTCTGTAAACAGCTTGGACGCGGGGTGTATCCTAATTGTGGACATTGTTTTCTCCGTTACAGAAAGCGACTGAGCCTGAGTAACAGCTGGACTAGATACCTGAATGGTTGCCTCACAAGCTGGTATTTTGGGCCGCAATCAAAACCATGTTCTGTGGTGTATCACCTCCGTGTAAAATGGCGTCGTGCCGTTCAAATTTTGCAGAAACCAAGTGTTCTGTTTACGATGCAATGCAGGAGACGATCAATCATGTTTAGATAAACGTCTCAACTGTAAACTGTGGTTCTAGCGTCTTTTGGTGTTGCTGGTAGAGCTGATTATTGATATCAGACAACGTAGATTTGACCTTCCACCTATCCTAGGCGAGTTTGTAGGTTTTCATTTTGTGTCTTATTGTTGCCAGATCTAGTAGCAGTGAAGACAGTCAAATTCTGACTGGATTACGAATGTCGTTGATATTGACATTCCACCTATTTTGTTCGTTCTCATTTCATACCCTATTGTGGCCAGATGTAGTTGCAGTGAAAACAGCTAGATTGTCAGTGGATTACTGATGTCTAGATCTAGTATGAGTGAAGATATTCAGGTGTTTACTGGACTGGAATTACACGTTCGCTCCATGCACATAATGCGCTTCTTTAGCACGTTACAAGTCAACGCAGCTAGGCTCAAAACTTTACTAAGGTACTTGATAATTGCTTAACTAACGTCAGGGCACTTTCATGATCCAACAAAAGAACGATTCGTGTACCTCGAATTTGTGGACGTGATGGGAGGAACCTTGTACGTGCTAACAGTTTCGCAGGGGAATCGTCGTGATACACAACAGAACATGGTTTTGATTGCGGCCCAAAATACCAGCTTGTGCGGCAACCATTCAGGTATCTAGTCCAGCTGTTACTCAGACCCAGTCGCTTTCTGTGGCGGAGAAAAACATGTCCACAATTAGGATACACCCCCGTTTGAGCTGTTCACAGACGTTATCCCGTATATTTTGCTAGTGCGCTAGCAGACGTTGTGCGATTCTAGTCGTACAGGTCTCTCTCCGTTGCAGGTTACCAGACAAAGAGTGTTTGTAACTCAAATTACCGGGGAGTGTCCACAATTAGGAACACCTACCCTATGAGATGATGTGTGAACAGTGCATGCATATCTAGGGTGACAGTGTAATTAGAAAGGACTTATATCTAGAGTGGAAAAAGACTTTGGGTGCATTTGAATTTTCTTTGCTCTTCCAGAGGTCTTCTGGGGAGAGGCGGTAGAGTGAGGCCATACAACAGCAGGAGAAAAACTTGTCAAATTTATATGAGATTTTGGGCTTGAGGAAACAGAATGAACTTGCCTTTGTCTACAAAGTCACTGAATGGAACCCGTAGGCTGGGGGGGGGGGGATTCGGACGAACCGGCCGCTCAGCTCCAATGATACTGACGCGTTTAGTACGCAAAATGCGCCTTTAATTTAAATTTGTATGCGCTCCTACTAGGTTAAATTCTCTCTATTGTTTTCATGCAATCCCTACATTTCTCGTTATTTCTGTAAATATAATAGCATGTTTTTAATTGTAGTGTCTACATATCTAGAGAAAAGTGCTCCATGCATGAACGCAGCCGTATGCTTGTTTGTTTCCTGTGTGGTCGCAAACCGCTATCTGCTCTTTTTCACTCCTAAAGCACGCGACCTTTTCTACTTCGAAAAGCAACTAATACGTGCCCTTGCATGACGGTGGCTGGTTTCTAGTACTTTGCTTTGTGCTGGCGTTCGTCTGTAGGTCGTAACTTCACAAAATATTTGTGCCTCATGCTCTCGCAAACCGCTGCAATTTTGCGCTCCACCTCTAGCTAGCACGCAGCCTTTCTCACTTTGAAATATGGTGTCGTTCGCGGTAGTCTGCAGGTCTCCTGCATCTAGGCGTTCGTCTGTAGTTCGCAAAAGTTGACATTGCAGCGCAGGAAGAGATGACGAAGCTGCTGGCCGGCTTGAAGCACATGCAGCACATGTGCCCGTCGACGAATCTCGAAAGCTTCTTCTAAATCGGGTCACTTATACAGGGTTACATATTATCCGGTATTTTGTGTCTTCTCCGCCCAATTTGTGTTAATTAACATAAGTTGCCCAAGCGAGGAATGGGCTAATCAGCTAATATATATATATATATATATATATATATATATATATATATATATATATATATATATATATATATATAATTCGAAGGACTAAAAAGTAATATGCATGTGACGTCATTGGTCCATTTTGGTGTATTACGTACCGCCCACTTCTGGTACGGGCCTGAATATGCTACTTAGATTGGAATTCATTGCAGGGCCTCCCCCCTGTTGTCATTTGCTGACTTTACAGAGTGTTACAACATATTGTGCTTCAATGGCGCAGAAGGTGACGGATATACAAGGCTGATAACTAATTTGATATCAAGAATATTATTTGTCCGCTAGAATTTACACGTGTGGCGCTAGAACGGAGAGATGTCTGGCATGCTGTATATGTACGTCTAGTTAAACGTCCATAAACTATTACAGTATAGACAACTAGGCCACACCGATAAAATTGTCGAGTAACATTTGAGAAAGAAAGACGGTGCGGGCGGGCGGGCTGGCGGTGGTTTTTGTGATGCTGTGCGTAGCAGCTACCTCCTCCAATGGCAACCTACAGTGTACCTATGTCACGAAGTTTACGTATACAGTCTGCACAAACACGAAAAACCTTCCCCATCTTGTAAAACGCGCGTGTTCCCTCGCTCACGGAAACTCAGGGCACGAAAAGACATCGTGCTACCAGACAGCAAAAACCGGATGAACCTCCAAATCGATCTATAACCGGCCGGCCGGGCTACCTCAACCCGACAAATTTCTCTTACTACATCAGACCTGCCAACCTAGCTGAATCAAAATGCGTGAGTTTGCAAGAAAAAATGCGGGAGTGTAACCTTGACACGCCTACAATAGCATTAATATCAATAAATTGTATATTGTAATAAGTGTTAATTAATATATAAATAGTACACTTAAATAAGCAAAGTGCAACAAATGTAATACACAGAACTTGTACGTACTACTGCCTGTTAGTAAATATATCATAGCCTAGACTAAATATAAGAACGAGGTATGTACACATTCTCGTTGCTAAATTCTATCGTTTGTGGTCCTCTTCGATCGCTTTTCCAGCACTAGACAACTCCTTGGTAGTCTAGGATAGCCAGCCCCTCCCCTTTCCACTTCCGGACAGTTTTGCCTGACCAACTCTTCTTCTATGTCAACATTGTGACCCAGAGATGTATGAAAGAGACGGATGGAGAGAGGGACTGGCACCTAGACATAGATATTCGAATATTACATAATCAGTAACTTAGTTAGGGGTACTGTACACATGGTTACACTGAACAGGCACGCCCACCAATGGTCAGAATGCGGGAGATTTGATGCCAAATGCGGGTAGGCAGGAGAAGGGTCCCAAATGCGGGAGTCTCCCGCTCAATGCGGGAGAGTTGGCAGCTCTGCTACATATCTAGACCTACAAACTGGGCGGGTGTACTTTTTGCTGTGGGCGTGCTTTTTGCTGTGGGCGTGGTTGGGCCCTCTCCATGAAGGGTGGCTCCTGCAATAACAAGCGGAGACACGTCCTAATATGTGCAAAGACACGCCCTATCTAAGATCGATACAAATGACTTAGCATACGTGTACGTGTTATGGTATCTCTACATAGCCCAAGGTAATTAACCCGAGCTAGCCCTCGCTCTGTGAAACACAATTTCCTTGTAGAAAGGGATTGACAGGCATTTGGAAAGTCTTGGCACTGCACAGGGGCGTAGCCAGCATTCCATGATTGGGGGTCACAAATCATGTCTAGTTGTCTAAAAATTATTTTCTAATTTGACTGCTGTTAGTTCCTTATGTATACGTACCTATAAGTGTAAGTATGTATGTATGTATGTATGTATGTATTTACACAAGGCAATGTAACCCTTCTGTTTAGGGCGAAACCAACTCTCAGTAAACGCTTTATATAGACATAGTAGTGGCTGCATTTAGGCATACCATGAGACTGCAAATACAGATGATGGAAAGAAAAAACAAGACATTAATTAATAGCTCCTGGAGACCATTTGCAGAAAGAAAATGTTAATGTAACAATTATATGTATGATTGCAATGTAAACGTTTTATATTGAGTCTTAATTAAGGACTCTTCAATGCAAACCGAAAAATGTATGTGTGTTTGTATGCATGTATGTATACATTGATTGAAGAGTCATTACCGAATTGGTTGACATACTGTTGTTTAAATCACACCACAGTATAGAACATGTTATATCCCACTTGTCTAGATCCCACTGCAACCACTGTTATCACATGCAGTATACTTAACTATGAAGCATCCATCCAGTTGCATACTACACTCGAGCAATCGTAACTGCATTACAGTAAATTTACAAGTTCATATCGGTATAGACCTGTGCCCCCATGCAGACCCCCTAGATACATCTCTGCACTGCATCTTTTTAATCATCTACTGTAATTTTGTTTGTACGTGTTTATTTCTGTGAAATTTTTCTTGTTTTCCATGTTGCTAATTAGGCTTTTTGAGCTAGTGGAAAGCTAGCAGGCCCGAATCCAGGAATTTTTGAAAGAGGGGGTTGACCTGGTAGCAGTTATTTATAGCATTACTAATTTTCTCTTTTCTAATAAAATTATATAAAATTATTGAACCACGCCTATTGGAAAAGAGGGCTTTCAACCCCCTGAACCCCATCTGGATCCGGGCCTGGCTAGTATGCTAGTATGCCTAGCTAGCACCATGCAGTACCGCAACAAGATGATCATCTACAAATTGAAGACAATCTTGATCAGCAGAGGTGGCATGTATCTCTGTCTACTCTACATTTAATTGAGTTAGACCCCATGCAGCAGTCCTCCACAGGTTGCTACACCAAACGTGCGCTAACTGTCACGTGTGAAACCACATGGTCCTATGGACACACGTGACAGTTAGCGCACATGGTAGCAACCTAGAGGAAAGTGCGAAGGAGGACTGGACTGGGCGAGAGTCTAGAAACTAGCGTTCACACTGAGACGTACTTAGCGTAAAGAGACTTGGCTACTTAGCGTTCAAGTCTGCTTTCGGTAATGACCTTTCACTGTTACTTACCTCTGACATTATTGCAAGTTCAGGTACTAAAAACCTATAGCTAGAGAAGTAGAAGTGATTAAGATTTATAGTTATAGAAGACTTGACCTCTTCACAAAACCTATTTTCTAATAACTATATGTCATGAAAATTTAGAACTGGTTTGCTACTCCATTCTTAACTAGTACAGTACCAGCATCTACTTTTGTCTGTACCGTGTAGCAGACGTCTGGCCCTCATCCAACTCGAGAATCTTTGTCACACATTCAATACCAGTCTTGGAAAGAGCTGTGCGGACAAAAAAAAAGAGCGCTACTGACTGGGTGGAGGTGCAGACAGAAACCTAAACAATCAATACCGCGAGGGATGTCTAGTCATCACGTGACTTTGCGATAAAAGTCAACCGCACGTGAGTCAAAAACGGGGATGTCCCTAACCAACCCGTCCTTGCACGCACTGTCGCACCGCACAAATGTTGCACAACGATTCGTTTCGAACGATGCTACCCTCTTCATCCACGCGAAAATAACTCGGAAAGTGTAACGCCCTATACCGCCTGCACCGTCGCAGAGGCCCGGCTGGCGTCACTCTGACCGCTAGCAATCAACGCTACTGACTCTCATTGGTCAGTTCCCCGACGACTGGCGCCAGAAACTGTCGGTACGTCGCCTGGCTGCCGCGACATTTCATACCGCGCACAGCGCTCGTCTCCAGCAGAGCCTCATATTTGTCTGGTCGTATAGCGTCTCGTCGCGATACGTTAAAGGTAAGTCCAGATGGGATGAATTCGCGGATTTCACTTTTGTGGCGTCACTTCTGACTCGCGAATGTCTGGCGTAGCGGGCGCCGTCGGGGCTTCATCTCGTGTTATGTTCTGTCGTCGCCCGAGCTTCGTCTCGGTGTTGTCGCCGATAATGGGGCGATAATTAGCTAATTAGCTGCCCGTGGTCAGCTAGCGACCTACAACGAATATTGCTCATCAGTTTTGCCTTACCGGTCGTGTGTAGATGGATACAGGAGGATATCGTGGTGTATACCGCTTTGCTAGCTGTTCGTTCGAGTCGGGGATACCATTTGGATGCTCCAAAGCCGAGCAGCATTGGCCTGTTCGCTCTTCCGCTTGGACCCACGCCGGCGCCACGACGTCAGCGTATGGCTGCAGCACGGCGCCTAGTCTGAGACCAGCGCCTACAGACTCTACACGCAGCTCGATGGAGCACAGCGTCCCTGTGACGCCAACTACTCCCTCCCAGGCGTCTCCTGCATTTCCCCTGACGCCGCAGCAACAGGCGCCAAGGTCATTTCAGCCATGGATGACAGATGCCCCTATGTCGTCTTCGTTTGCACCGCCTTTGTTATCTTCACCATGGTACACGCCTGCGCCTGCTGCGGCTCTCGGTCATAGCCAACCGGCGTTTGAAACGTCTTCCGCTTACCAGCCATCGTTCCTTGCTGAACGTCGCCCGACGGTGTCGGTGTCGACGCATTTCTCTCTGCCGCCAACGCCGCCGAAGGAAAGTGCGACGGAAGATGTGAGCAAATCGCCAGACTATGTATTTCAATTCAACAGGGAGTCGTTTCGGCCGCCGAGAGATTACACGACCGACGCTCATACAACAAACATCGGTCCGGCATTGCCGAGTCTTCCCAGACCTTATCCATTTCCGCCACCTCTCACCAGTATGGTACCTTCAGCATTCACTCATTTAGCAAACAGTGCTCGACCGGACGTCGTTGACGGGAAATCTAAAATACGGATTGTAAACGGTAAGTTCTAAAATATCGGTATATTTTTAACTTAATGACCATGATTGCAAACTTGACTGCATTGCAGATAACAGAGAATGCAGTAATTGTAAGGCAAATGAGACTCCATTGTGGCGAAGAGACACTGCTGGCAAGTACCTTTGCAACGCCTGTGGAATATACCACAAACTAAACGGCGCGCACAGACCTACTGAGAAGCCCAGACGCAAGCTGGTGAGATCAACAATACATTACGACAGACCGACTTGATTAACGTTGTTAATATATCTTTATATGCAGAGCAATGCTAGACGCACAGATCTGGTCTGTTCCAACTGCTCGACAACTGTAACAACGTTGTGGAGGCGCAATGAACAAGGAGACCCTGTTTGCAATCCGTGCGGCCTTTACTTCAAGTTGCACAAAGTAAGTTCACTGACTGAAGCTTGACATCCACAGGATGTCACGAAGACACGTGGCACTTCACAAAGGCGTCCATGCCTGCCAGTTCCGCACGTGCACTTAGGACTAAGACTAAGCACTGGGATAGTATTGATAATTAGAGGGATAATTATGTTAACCTCTTAAAAGTTTTGTAATATCATCTTTCTCTTTGTAAGGTAAATCGTCCGTTGAGCTTGAAGAAAGACACAATCCAACCTCGCAACAGGAAGAAAAACAAGAAGTCTGATGGCTCCCACATTGGTGTTGGAAAGAAGACTGATATTCCTCCTGTAGTCGACATTTCCTCATCTTTTCCAATGGCTCACATTCCAGTTGCTCCGCCCAACGTACTGATTGGACCTATGTATGCTGGCCTAACTAACTCGTTTCACTCTTATGATTAGTTAAGAGTTTTGCATAGAATAGGTTTTCTGTAAGCATCACGTTTTGTATGAAACACTAATGACCCACTAGCTGTTGTACAATACAGAGTCCCGTGTTCAGAGATTTTGTTTAAGGAAGTTTAATTAATCAATAAGACACTGATTAGTACAATATGTGGCTACCAGTTCAACGTTTCTTGGAAGCTTTCAACACCCGTACTACTATCTTTTCTTCTTCAATGAGGAAGGCACGAACAATCCTGGTTAGCAAGAAGCTGTAGAATTAATTAACTATTTGTATTGAACTCAGAGTATTATTCCTACCTTTCTCTGACACACTTTGCACAGCGTGATCCTCCGTAAGACCTGGACACAGTTTTCTTTCTTCTCGACATTGACATCAATTTCTTAGGTCTGACAGCAGGGAGCTACAACAAAGATGCCAATCACAAGACCGGAACTATACAAGATTGGTGTCTTCATTATCTAAGCACTTAAATATCTATTCAACACTATTAAATAAAAAGGTCTGACATCAGCCAGAGTCAGATCAAGATGTGTGCAAGACAGACGTTGGGGTGATAATAGTTCACACCAAGAACACAAACACTATGCTAGGTAGCCAGTAACAGACATAACAACTTGTTGTCTCAAGAAGCCTTCCACCGACACCCATATATCCAACAGGTATAAATTGATCTTCCTTGCCTGCAGCCCTCAGTAAATAAGTTGGCACTATTCAAACATGATCTATTTAGTTCCTCTACTTTAGGTTCTAAATATTCAAAAATTTGTGTTGTAAACCAGCAAGGATTTTTATGTTACATCCCAGTTTCAAACAATGCATGTCACGGGTCCAGTAAGCATTGCAGTATGCTCGTATTAAGCACTCTGACATCAAAAATAAAATTCATTTGCTCACAGACAGACAATTTTGAGTAGTAAACTGGAATAGACTTTGTAGTAATCGATATATTGCATATAGAGTCACGTTAGGATGGTTCCATGTACAAAGTTGAACAAAGAAATAAAAACAATGCATGAAATAAAATAAATCACTCCTGCACACAAATTGTAAAATGTAGGAACCCAAAAACTGAAATTATAATTTACCACAGCTTAGTTGATGTATGTGGTGTACCATGTCACATCACTTATTTAGGTGCAATTGCAGCTTGATCCACTAAAACCAGGCAGCAGTAAAATCTCACATAGTTCGTCACCTATGCATGTATTCAACGACTCATACAGTAGTTATCACTACGACACTGCAACAAACTCTACCAGGTTGCAAATTAGTACACAATGTCGGCCACTATTTAAATTCAGTGTTCTCGCCAGGATTTTGTCTCAACCAGCAAAGCAAATTGAGTTGGACGATGTCATATATAAATGCTCACATCACTTCCGGTTTGCTAGTTTGGCATGTTAACCCTACAATGTACTACTATTCAGGCAAGTACCCAGGGTTTTCTTGGTAGGGTTTCCAGAGGTCAATATTAACAAACAAAACAACATCAATAACATAATTCTGTTGATTACCATGGCCTAACTCAAGCCTGTTGCTATTGCATAGCATAAACGATCTAACAATCTTCATAAGTTAAACTACAGTTCTGAAAAAGAATCATTCAGTGCTCGCGCTAACGGTAAACATTACACCCACCTCTTGGGAGGGCTTCCAAGCAACCTGGAAACATGCCTGGGTAGCCACTACTATTTACTAGAACCAAACATCACCCCTACAATCTGCAGCTCTTTACATGGTCTTTCTAGGCAAAAAGACTGGGGGGCATGTCAAAGCATGGGCATCTTCCATAATAGCATTCCAACTGTGATACAGCACAGGTGTAGCCTCAACAGAGACAAGGTCACATGATATAACCCCTTGCTATCATCAGACGTAAGCGCCACCCAATAGCAAAGGAAGGCCTATACTAGTGTCCAGGCTAGCACAAGTGTACACAAGCCAAGATTGATTGGTAATTAGCCAATGACGACTAGTATAGGACACAAAAGAGAGATGCAAAAGCCTGTGACATGACACCAGAAATATAGGGCTTAGCTTTCTGCGACAGGAAAGCCAGATAACCCATCATAGAGTTGCACTAACCAAAAAACTGTATAACCCTTGATGTTCAGACCACTGTGCAACAAGATCATCTTGAACGTTAGGTTGCATTTCCGCCACACTAAGACATTTGTTCATGAATTATGCCTGCTATCTCTGCTCCCCTACGGGCAATAATGGTTACTTTTTATGCTTTAACCAGTTATCTCACTACCCCAACCTGCAAAATGAAGGCACAGCCAATAGTGGTGAGAACACTGGATTCACTATCACACATGTACATGTACTTAAATGACGACAACGCTTTCTACACGCACTACAGGGATCTTAAATGAACTTCAGCCACTTAGGTTGTCACCTACTTTAAAGTCTGTGACAAAAGGATAACTACCACACACCAAATACCACTGCTACTTATGTGGGGATAGTTGCTATAACTTGTCAAATGTACACTATGCTTCCCGACAGGAGAAGCAATGATATAAGATGGTCTCTGTTTTCATTCCATCACAGCAGAGACAGTAATTAAGAACTAAATCATGCACTCTAACACTTCCAATAAACATTGAGAACACAACAGAGCTTGCACTAAGCTGTTGACAGCATAAAATTACAAAAAGAAACCACAAAACACAGGCCTACATACATAATTCTACACTCTCAAGTTTGATCACAGGGTACTGTACCATGATTGCTTTACTGTCTTTGATCTTCTTTACTCCCTAATTATAAATGGCAAATACTTAGATCTGCCCAATGTCAATGCATCCAAATTTCAGCTTTGATTACAAAGACAGCCTCTTAAAGCAGTTACTATAAGGTCACATCTACTTTAGTACAGCAGACAACAGTGGAAACGTTCATGAATTTGACAAAATGACACTAATTAAGTAATCAATCAATAAATTAACTAAATTTGAAACTTCTTTGGCTACTTTGGCTACACTAGGTTGTCTACAGTACTGTATGTGCAGTACGTAGTAGTAACAGCAGTGTTGGCATGGTTCTCTGTGTCTTTCATTTTCCTATTTAATTACTATAGATGAACACAAATCCTGGTGGTTGATTGTGTACAAGGACTTGGTTAATCTAACGTTTTAGTGTCATTGGCCGAGGACTACAGAGAACGTCGCAAATGGCCCCCAAACAAGAAGTACCGTGTTCTACCGTATCACGGCGCCAGCTGTAAGACTAACACCACAACCGCTACAATCAAACGAGCGGACACAAATCATGAATCTCCTAGCGAGCAGATAAGTTGCAGCGCATACTTCGGAAAGGCGTTGCGCCGCTTACCCCCCGTAGTTTTTCTTTGCAGTCACCACAACGAGGAACTTTTCCCGGCTTCTTAGTATAGAGGTAGACAAGCCGTCCACCTGCACACACCAACTGTTATCGTGGGGTCCCTCACAATGTTAATAACGTCTCTATCATCCGTACCTGGTGTCTTAGATCTATTGAATACAAAGAACAACACAACAATCAAGATAATAAAGAGAAGAAATGGTGATTCGACAAAAGCACAAAATGCTTACATTCTCCGCCTGTTCGACTTCGTATTGTATGAAAGTCGTCGTCGATACACCAGTCGTTGACCCATTGCCTTTCTTCAAACACTCAGCGACCAAGATTGCACTGGATTACTCAAAACTGTACCACGACGACGCAGCCTAGCTAATGAGCAGCTAATGAGCATGCGCAAAAGTGTGCTACGAAGAGATGTCTGTCATTGAGGACCTCGAGCAAAACTTTGCTTCTCTTACAGCTGAGATAACTGCGAAGACAGGACGGATACCCAAGTTGTCTGGCAGTAAGTGAGGCTTTGAGAAGGTTACCAGAAATGACGTCACTCGAACTTCTTTGTAGGTGAAAAGCGCCAAGTCACTGAGGAGATAGAGAGGCATGTTGCAGAAGCGAATGAACTAGTATGACTGAGTTGACTTGAAAGTTGTAGAGCTACTTCATGGACGGTCGTTTGGTTTTGTTCAGATTGACCAAATTGACATTGAAATACAAAGTCTACCTCATTCAGCGAGACAAAAGGCCAGCAGTAGAGTAAAGAGCTATCGCAAAGACATTGCTACAGCCGAGAAGGAACTGGTGAGACTGAGAACTAACCCACCATCTGATAATTTTGTTAGGGTGTGCCTATGTTTGTTGATTTGACTGTCTGCTGTCTGTGACAGTGTCTGTCTGTCTGCCTGTCTGTCTGTCTGCCTGTCTGCCTGCCTGTTTCCTCTCTGCCTGCCTGCCTGCCTATCTCTCTCTCTCTCTCTCTCTCTCTCTCTCTCTCTCTCTCTCTCTCTCTCTCTCTCTCTCTCTCTCTCTCTCCTGCCTGTCTGTGTGTCTGCCTGTTTGTGTGTCTGTGTTTGTCTGTTTGTGTGTGAAAATCCATTTTATATTAATCATTGTTACAACCAGTGCTTGAAATATCACAAATTTTCAGTCAACGAGTGTAAGACTTTACATATATTTCATAAATATCAAATATTGATACTGATTGTTCTGGTAAGTAAATGAAATCCCAGGACTTCAAAAATGCCACTCTCTGTCTGACCTGAGTAATTCCACTATTATACACTACAGCATAAAAACAAACTCTATTTGGTCCACCATAACTTGAGTGACTTTACAGGATGGCAACCTTGCTGGAATAATTGGTCGTCACATGAACTCACTTAGGCGTCAAATGACAATTTGATTACCACTGTTGAACACTGTACAACTGATTGTGTCTGTCTATCAGTCTGCTTGTCTGACTCACTGCTTGCTTGAGTGTATCAGTTAGCAATGTGAATTAATTTAGCATTAATTAGGGATGTCTTTAGGTAGTAGGTAGCTGTTGTCTCATTTGATTTGACATTCAAGCTCTACATGACTACTAAAATTGCTCTGGTAATCCTGTATTATTCCACCTCTATAGTTGAGCAACAATAATGTGAACTATATAGTCGGTGTCTGACTAGACTAAGGCATTCGGACTTCTAAAATAATGTTTCAGTATATATGTATTCTGGTTATTACCTTGGGTGTTCATACACAGTAAGGGGTAGAGTTGCTCTGTCCATGTGTGTATCTGACACCACTTTTGGCTTGTACGAGAGAATCACACCATATTGGTAACATTTTTATACTTAAGACATTAAAAATAAGACTAGGAGCTCTATGAACTTACTGGTGCTGACAAAGACTCGGGAGGCAAAAGAAGTAAGTTTTGGAAGTTTGGGCATGTGTTAGGATACATACACAAAGCTAGATGCGCGACTGTAATTCTGCATAGCCAATAGGCACATTACAGTCTTGTCTTCTAATCTTAAATAAATGAAGAGTGGGACATGTATGCACTCTTCAATCAGCAACTGCAACACTTCTTTTAAAGGGGCTCAGGTTTCTGCTGAACGTTGTGTAAATGGCAGCGCATAGTCCCTAAGGGTCATGATATGCATACAGACTTCTAGTTATCTACATGTTTTGACCAATTAGGCTTGGATTTGCTGATCCAGTTTGAGCTTGACCAAAATGAATTTAAAAAATTTGGATGTGCACACATGCAATTACATTGTCTGCAGTGTATCAGTGTATGGTTTAGAGGTATTTGTGATGCCGTGGGTTTTATCATTGTATTGTCTTGTGTCTTTTTTTAGGTTTTCTTGTCTCGTTCGTATTGGGTCCTTTGTTTTAGTATTCTTGTGTATTTGGTTGTCTCTGCTTCATCTGCTTGTTTGCTTTCTAAGTCACTCTGTTATTGTTGAATCTTACTTTCAGCACTTTTTTGTTATGTAATATTTACACACTTAGTAAGCCATGTTCACACTAGACCAGAAATGGATTGCAATCTGATCACCATCGTAGTGATCACAATTTGATTGGGATAGCAAGCATCCACCTACACTTTGAAAATGATATCTCTTTCTCTCTTTGATATCATGTGACTGAGTTATTTTAATGGCAGATGTGTACGTGTGGGTTCTTTGCTTGTAACACTGACCTAAGGCAATTCAAATTAAGTGAGAACAAAGAAGAGTGAGGAGGGTTAAATGTTTTGACTACACTTGTAAACACTTAATTAAGGTAACGCTCACTATTGGATTCAACTGATCGTGATCAATGTGGATCAAATCCTCTTCTTAATGTGGATTGGATTTATTGTGATCGGATCATGATTGTCTCGAAAGTGGATGTGGTGTTTGCAGTCAGATCGTGATTGGATCGCGATCCAGTTGCCAGTGTGGACAGTCCTTAATACTTGGACATCTTGCTTTAATAAGAAATATGTGTCTTATACTTTGTGTTGCATTTCATAGAGACGTGCCCAAGTTGCTCTCTATGACTATGAACAAGGTCGGGATGAGTTGATGGGCCCAGATGATCCTCATTACTCAGAAGATCAGGTATTTATGAATGAAGACTGCATTTTGTGTCTGTTCTCACATTCTTTGTATGCTTGTATACATTTCTTGCTGCCAGTAACAGAATTAGGAAGCAGTTATCTGTATTTTTAGTGTAGTTACAGGTAGTACATATGTATGTGCACCTGCCATGCAAGCATATTTTTTATCCTGGTGGAAGTTACCCTTGACCCCTAAAATTACCTTTCTGGTAATAATTATGGCTACCAAGTCATGCTCTGTGGATTTATGATAATGGTATAAAAAGTTCGAATACTGATTTCCTGTTATACAAATAACATTCTTCCATTTAGTCTGCATGTTTGGCTATATTAATTATATGATTGGTATGCATGTGGTTTTGCAGATATTTCCTCTTTTCTGTGGTAGGTATTGTCTTTCTTGTAGGACATGTAAGGTTGTAGGGCTCCAGTGGCCCAGCCACATAGCCACTGATTTGCCACTGTAAGGTCTGTAGTTCTTGCGAGTGACTGCACGTGTGGTGACATATTGGATGACTCTATTAATAATGCACTGTGTATTACTATAAAAAACATGTCACATAACACCACTTAGTGTATTGCCAACTAAATTGTTATTCTCTGATTTGTCAGTAATGTGCCTTCTTTGCTGAAATGATGTACTTTTATAGTTCTCTTTGTAAGGACATCACTTACTCAGTGTTTGGGAAGCTGCTAGGAAAACATGTAGGATATGATGATGAAGACATTGTCACAATTACTGTTATATCTCTAGAAGACCATCTTTGTTGAATAGTTAGTCTCCTGTTGAGTAGAGCCATTTTCAGTACAGCTGCTGTTGCTTGACGTTTCTAACATTTTTGTTTATCTAGAAGTACTCAGTTGAGTAATCCATTTACATCACTCAATGACCTCCTATAAAGCCTGTAAATCTACTTGTTCATTATTTCTTACGTGTGTTTGTGTAGTGGAACTACAGTTGAGGTAGATTTAGTTATTGGTAAGTACATTAATTAAAGCGGTAGTGTGGGCAGTGTTTCGTTTTTTGGTGTAGTGGGCAGTAACAGGGTGTGTAGTCCACACAATAAACTGTAATTGCAAAGCCTTGTTGGCAATAATTTTTTTAAATAGACCAGTGTATGTACAATTTGATTGATGCTTGTGTCATTCAAGGTTATGTTGTGTTATTTTGTGGCATGTTAAGAGCATCAATTTAGAACTACGACACCTCAATGAAATGGAAACTCTATCTAGTTTTATAGTTTACTAGGATAAAGCAAATAAATTAAGTTTTAGTGTTGGTACAGCACAGAGATAATGGTAGTTGAACAGGCATAGCCAGATCCTAAGTCAGCTCTTTACTCAATCTGAATACTCAATACTGTAAGCAGCATATTAAGCTAGAAGCATGTCATTAATAAGTACTAGTAGTTGTCTGAAGGGATGTCATCAGGATACTTCCACGAATTTGTAAGACAAAGTTGATGTGTCATAGTACTGGCAATACTATTAGGCAAGATGATGTGATCTATGTCACAAGGCAGATGTTTATCACTTGATGCGCTTGTAGCAGACTAGTGCTTGCTAGCTGTGAGTTGCTCTTTCATGAGTTGACGTGTACAGTACCTGTCTAGTACTACAGTACAGCACATTAACTGAACTTCTGAGTACAAGGATACCCCTTAGCTTCAAGGGACCAGAGATTGGCGAATATTCTGACAAAGGAATGGATTATTGCCTCTTTGCTGGCTGCTTTGCTTGCAACTTTTTGTGTATGCCTGGCTGCGTGTTGAGGTTTCATCAGATTCGTGTTTTGTGAGACAAATAGCATACAGTACTTCTTGTTTTGCTGGTTAGGCGCCTAATTGTCATATTCCTGTCAAAAGCTGGGCCATAAACTCACTGGAGGTACAGCAGTAAGAAGAGGGAGATTGTTATTTTATCTGCATGCTGTCATCTTTGCAACAGTGACTTTGTTGTGTATGTAATTGGATGCTTACAAGTCTGCTTTGTAAAGTGTTTATTCAGGTACTGCCTGCTGAGGTAATCAAAATAGAACAATTTATAACTTCTTGATTGTTGCAACAAAGTTATAAAAACACTAGTTATCAGTAAAGATTTCTCTAAAAACAATTAAGTTTGAGACATTGCCATAATCAGAATACTTTTGGTCTTGAAGGCAGCACCATTTTGTCTACTGGACTAGTGTTCCATTGAGAATTTCTATTAGGCAAGGCAGAGTGCCACTCAAATGAAAACATGGGGTCATTCTTTGAGAGAGTATCTGAGATCACTTGCAGCAGGTTATGCAATTAGTTAAGACTGCCATAACTTGAGAAATAGGTGTTTTTGTGCAAGTCTTGTAATGAATTAAGAAAAATAATCTTATACCCATACAGACACTTAGCCCTTATGATATAGTGGAAGAGCGGATACAGCAGTAACACACACACGTGCACACACACACACACACACACACACACACACACACACACACACACACACACACACACACACACACACACAAGTTGATTGGGTTGTGTTGCTTGCATAACTTTGTCCACTCTCAGTCTCAGTGCCCAATGCAACAATATTTCTAGATTTTGTATGACCAACCCTTTCTTTTGATATACACTGAACAGTACTGTCTAAAGTGAGCCAGCAAATGCAGTGAATTGCTGTGACAATGCCCTTTTACAATTTCTTCTTTTTAGGAAGTCAAACAAACCATGTAATTCATAATTGTCGACATTTTCAAGCATATGCAGCGTACATGGTTAAAGCATGTATAGCTTGGGACAGTGAGTACTGACAGACATGATCGACTTAGTTATGTTATCTTTAGGAAGAGGGAGGGGTATGCAGAAAAGAATATGCTGCATATGCCTAAGAAAGTATTGACAAGTGTTTAAATATCCCTTAAAACTGCAAATTGATGACAAATACAAAATTTGATACAGATGCACCCTATTGCAGCACTAGGAAACGTGATCATTTGTTGTTGTACAGGAATTGTATCAGTGAATCTTGTGTGTGTGTCACTTAGTATGTGACTGCTGTGCTTTGTGCAGAGAACAAAACTATTAGATAATACAGAGAAGCTGGATAGAAGTAGCCGGCGACTTGATGAAGGATACAAAATTGCATTAGAAACACGTGAGAATATATTTCTTGCTAGAATGGATTGAACTGTTACTCAATGTGACTTGCTGTAGAGGAAATTGGCAATGAGATTATGGACAATTTGTCTCGGGACAGAGAGACAATCACTCGAGCAAGAGAGAGGGTATGTTTAGTGATAAATGGAACTGTAGTTTGTCAGCAAGATGCAGCAGTCTTAATACAAATGGGAATGTTAGTGTGGCAGGCTATTGCTTAGGCTAGTGTTAGTTAACTGATTATTTTGATGAGAAGACCCAGTGCTTGTATGCTGTGATATGTTTGACCTAATCAACCACCCACAAGATGGATGTCAGTTGTGAGTAAAACGTATACCAGCCATCCATTGTTATGCTAGTTTGCAATTTCTATTGTTTGCACCTGAAGGTTTACATTAAAAACAAGAGGTGCAATAATTTTGACTGACTGTCAATGTCATCTAACAACCAATGTTGATACAATTCTACTATTTGACAAAAGGCCTTCATAAAGCTGAGAACCATATTGTAGGTAATAATAGTCATGATTATGTAGAGGATGTTTTCCCAGTGTCCTTATATCGGGAGTGCATGTAAATCTTATAGTCACTGAGCCATGAGACTATCATTGATTTAGTGTGTCTTGATGTGTGAATTGTATCACAATTAAGTTTGCTGGTGTTTGCAGTCATGGGCTATTAGACATAAAAACCAGTAGGGCAGTAGCCTTGTGACCAGGCTCACTGCACTTTCCTGGATATTTAGGCCTCATCACTGCATTGAAGGTTGAAGCTTCAATATCCACAAAAGGTGAAAGCACAGCGAGCCTGTTCACAAGGCTAATAGGGCAGCCGCTGATTAGTTACTGCTTATAGTTTAATTAAATGTTGATTCTGACCACAAATACTAAGGGAACCCTTGAGCCGAGATAAAAGTGAAAGATGAGAGTAAACAGTGGTATCCGTCCAACTTTACTAAAATGCATACCTGCTACTTATTTGTAGTCCATGTCAGTGATTTGTTATTTATCTAATGTTTTGTTACAGCTAAGGGACACTGACACTAATTTGTCTAAGAGTGGGCAACTGCTGCGGACAATACTCAGAAGGTAGCAATCAATGTGCTGGCTTATTGTTTTCAACTGAGTATTGTGTTTGTAGGATGATTCAGAATAAAATTATTATTGCAATTATTTGTATCGTTCTTGTAGCAGTTATCATCACTGGCATTTACTTTGCAGTCAGTGGCTAAATAGAAGGCTGAAGACTTTGTGAAAGTGTTAGTTGTAAATGTTCATCACTTTCATTGTAGTTTTGTATTGCTTAACCTAACCATAAAGGATCAATCTGTTAGCACATGAAGAGTGTAAAGGTCTGAATGCTATAAGAATTTCAACTTATGCTGACATCATGTCAGGTCAGTCCTTTTTTTGACAAGGGCTGACCTCATGATATATTTACACTGGTTTATTGTGGCCCTTGTCGCGCACTAGGTGTAGTACTTAGCTTTGATGAATGAATACTGGTAGATGATCCAGACAAAAACAGGCGTGTAGTTCTGCTACTGTGAAATCTGTGTTGGCGTTTTAGAGAGCTTGCCTAGACAGTAATTTGTGTGAAGACCGCCTGGATGGATAGTCTGGAAAGGCTGTTACTTGTCACACACACACACACACACACACACACACACACACACACACACACACACACACACACACACACACACACACACACAAACCCTAAAACCCTAAAACAGGAGCTGTCAATTTCTTTGTCACACCCCCAGCTAACAGCTGGGTTCCTGTGTGCTACCCAGGAGAAACTCTGAATGCCCCTGTGAGTACCTGGCCCTGCTCTAGGAGATTGCTAGCGCAGGCCCAGATACTCACAGGGGCATTGGCTTGTGAAGCCAACTGGACCCCAGTGGCTGATGTCATGTCGCAGCCGATGGCTGCCTAGGGCCCCAGTCAAGGACCAGGAACTCATTATATTCCTGAGTCAAGAGAAGCAATTGTGTGTAACTTTCTTGGACATTATGACACACACATGCACGCGCGTGCACAAACACACATGCACATGGCATGTACACACAGGCATTGAACCATCAATAAACAAAAGGCACTTTCGATGCTATGATAAATGTGCATGACAGAATCCAACAATTGGCAGTAATGATAGGAAAACACACAATGGAAGAAAGAATAATATCCCCTTTCTCTTGAATCATTCCAGACAAAATATTTCTGTTGATTGCTAGCACACTACAGTTCTGATAATGAAGCGTATGAGCACAACACGCTAACTGCTTGCTTTGTTTCTAAGAGCAGTCGAACATCTGATAGCCAGTCTGCAGCAAGTCGATGAGGCTCTCCTTGAAGCTGGTTGACCAGCCTTGCAGCTAATTCAAGATTTCCATGCCTAACAAAGTGCTCTGCTAATGACAGGAGATGAAACGTATCTGTGCCGTCTTCTGGACAAAAACTGTCTTCATTAACGTTGATTCTAGTTTCCACCCGAAAGAAAGAATGCAAATATGATAGGAGGTACTGGAAAACATTACCGCCATCTTCACCAATCAATGCAACACGTTGACACGCTTTCTTCATGGCAGCAAATCTCCAATGTAGAGCATCTTCTAGTGGAATGCCATTTTGTAATGCTTTCTGTGGGATGGACTCCAGGGTTGTTTGTATGATAGGATGAGACAGGGCGGCATTCTCGAGAGACCTAAATCTATCCACCTCACTTTGCAACGGCTTGCTGTGTTCTCCATTCTTGCGATCCAATGCTTCCAAGAACAGCTGACAAGCACGATAGAACTCCTTGCTGTTGCACTGTGCCTTATCCACTTCAACCACATCATTAATAACAGATTCAACTCCATGAAGCTTAGCAACAGTCACATCAAGAGCAGCTTGTTGTTTGGCACATTCATGCTGCCTCTCGAGTCTCAGCTGGGTGTGGAATTGTTTCTCTAGTTTCTCCTTCTGAGCATTGAGTATGCTATCAATATGTTCATGATACACTGAAGCTTGATGGTGCAGTCGTTCTTGCATGTTGACTAGATAGTCTTGCTGAACTTGATTCATCTGCAGAAAATGTCTTATGAATTTAGACAGACTGCTGTGACCACACTAGATTAGAGCATACTCCGTAAACCTGCATCATTAAAGTACAAGTATTTTGCCCCTCTGACACCAGGAACATCAAGTTATTTGATCAATTTATAAAAAAAATGATTACCTGTTACAGGCCAATGAATCAAAGACCTTACAAAGAAGAGGGCCAGAAAATACATACTGCCTGCCTGCCTTGAATAGCACATCTTCCTTTCTGTTGTCGTCTGTCTGGTAGCATGGTTCACATTGGTCGTTTTAATGTGCCACCACAAGTGGTATTCAAATTGTTTGTCAATTAATTATGGTAATTACAGAACACTACCCTGCCAGTGTTTCATCACTTTACTCATTTTACTGGAACGTGAACATGTGGGGTCAGTAGGTCTCTGCAGTAAGCCATGTGTCATTATTTCTACCAAACAAGCCAACGATGTTATCTACAGCTGTCATAGTCAACAATATGGTCTACTGTCGATAGCTGTCATGGTTCCTGGCGAGCAATGGTGGCTACACAATTCTAGTCTCGTATATCACCTCCCAACTTCCTCCTCAAGCACCCTTTGAAGGTAGTGTTCATCAATCATCAATTACAAACAAAAACTCATTTGTTTCATTAATTAACCAATCTACTTATGATAAGATTTCTAGTAATGTTTAGCCTTCAAGAGCACACACACACACACACACACACACACACACACACACACACACACACACACACACACACACACACACACACACACACACTCACACTCACATTGTCATAGTTTGAAGTACAGTAGATATAAAGTCACAGATATACTGGGGCTCACCACTCGTTCAATATCAGATTTGTGTTCTGATTTGATTAGGTTAATTTTAGCTTGCAATTGGCTTTCTGCTACTTCTGCATCTACTCTTTTTTGTCGTTGCACAGCTGCTGTAACCTGCTCATGAACAATCCGTTTGTGCTCCTCCAATTCTTGACGTAGTTTCTCTAGACGTTTGTCAGCATATTGCAGCAAGGTTGGAACATCAACTTCAGTAGCTACTAGGAAAAGAGTACAAGAGATATCGCTTGACAAATCTAAGACTTTACGCATACCAGGTGTTAGCTCTGCCAGTTCAGATTCCAATTTCCGTCTACTTGTCTCTACAGACATGAGATAGTCTTGATTGAGTGCCAAGTCAGCCTGAGCCTCTGTCACTTCAATCTGTGACTTTTCAACATCATATTTCAGTTTTGCAATCTGTAATTTTGTATTGATTATTTTCAATCAGAAACAGCACAAAGCAATAAATATTAGATTTTTTACCAGCTCTGATATCGTCAGTGATTCCTCTTGCTTCTTGGCATTGCTTAGCATGTCCAAATGACGATGCAGATCACTGACTGATTTTTCAAACAGTTGAAAGGCATCTACTGCACCTTTCATAGCCTAAAGAAAAACAACGGTGTCTGTTTCAAAAGCGCATTCCAGAAACAGTAGTAGTTACAACGTGTAGAGTAGGTACTATATTTTAAAAACCTTGTTCGTAGTTCAGTTAGTCATTTGTACCTGCAAGTTGTAAAAGTAATTTTACGGTGTTATTTATTGCTCTTTGAGCCTCAGAAAGGAGTATCCAAAACATAAACATTTTTAATTTTTAGTAGCAGTAGAATATTTGACTGCAGCTCAACAACACACAGTACTCATATCATCTTGTTATTCTAATACAAAAGATCAAGTATCCAATTTTAACCATAGCTAGGAGCGTTCAAGCCATTTCAAGAGAAAGTAAGAAATACCAAAATCAGATGAAAAAATAAAGTATGCATGAACCAAAAGCATTGTGAAACTATCACCCACATGACTTGGACAAAAAGAGGAATCACTCTAAGTTTCCTATCAATGACACATAACAGATTTCAAAAGATCATTTTCATAACTGGCTGAGAGTTGCATGGGGTCACTGCATTCACAAATGTTTATTGCACGACTCATTGCTTTTCATGCTACATATCACACCTTCAGCGTATAGCAAAAGCCAGTTTTTCCAGTTTGGTGGCACCTGTATGCATGTGTCTGCTTGTGTACTCATCAACACTGTTCCTACGAAAGATGTCTAGGCAGTGACAGCCTACATGCTGACCAGTCACAGAACTTCAGCCAATAGAGAGAGAGAGAGAGGGAGGGAGGGAGGGAGGGGGGAGGGAGAGAGGGAGGAGGGAGGGAGGGAGGAGGGAGGGAGGGAGGGAGGAGGGAGGGAGGGAGGAGGGAGGGAGGGAGGGAGGAGGGAGGGAGGGAGGAGGGAGGAGGGAGGGAGGGAGGAGGGAGGGAGGGAGGAGGGAGGGAGGGAGGAGGGAGGGAGGGAGGAGGGAGGGAGGGAGGAGGGAGGGAGGGAGGAGGGAGGGAGGGAGGAGGGAGGGAGGGAGGAAGAATGAGTTTGATAACCTGTGTTCCTTTCTGTTATGTATCAAACAAAAGATCCCAAAACAACCTTCCAGTCACAGTACTTGCCGAAGCTGCATTGCATTGCTTTCCTTTTAATCATTGCCACTATCAACTGTGAACTTTCTAACGCCATAATACTGACAGTCAGACAACTCAGTCCACATAACATGTTCCATCTACGATTTTAAGCCTCTTCCTACTCTTAGTGCACCCTGCCCACCTTGAGCAATCCCTGCTTACTTCAGTGAGCAATGATAAAAAAAAATTAAACAAGCATAAACTACATTGAATACACTTCGAGTATGGTCTAGTGCAGCAGTCTTATACACATAAACAAATGCAGTGCTGTGTGCTCTGACAATTTCAAGACTCTGCTTTACAGTCGGTGTCCAGGCATAAGATTACAACACACACCAAATGCAGTTCCACACAGACTTCTAGACAAGTGAAACCTATCAAAACAAATTAAATCAGATAATCAAAACAGATTGTTACAAAAAGGTTTGACACAACTCGTAATGTTGCATATTTTGCAGTCTAACAGAAACAGAAGACTGTTATGCCAGTAAGTCTCACTTTGTGTAATCACTACTCTGCTCTTGGTGACTTTTCCTAGTCCAAGAAAGGACTTTCTATATATAGTACTTCGAACTGTAGACACCTACTGTTGCAGGCCATGTGTTCTAGAGACTCTCCCTCTCCCTCTCCCTCTCCCTCTCCCTCTCTCTCTCTCTCTCTCTCTCTCACACACACACACACACACACACACACACACACACACACACACACACACACATCTGTTCATCATATCATGCAAAACAACACCAACTTAATTAAGCTTGTACAGTATTCTTCTGTCTTGGTAACGGCAAGCCAAGGTGCCCTTTTAACCCATTGCCCTGCCCGATTCAAACCCTGGATGAAACATGTAAATTACTGCATAATCGTGATGCAACATACACCAAAGATGTAATCTGCTAGGCTAGTCATTTCAATTAGGGGCCGTCTCCAATTGTCGAATGTTTTCCAAAATCCGAACAACGTTCGTTTCTGGGTGGGTGGGGTGGGCCGCTGTTCGTATTTGAAAGGTTCGATGTGTGATCAATGTCACAGACGAGGCAGACCAGTCACAGCTTTGATTTAGAGCTGTCCCGCAGCTTCCTACCAGACACACCGTATTCCAGCACGCATACGTACTGTACATCGAAGTGGCACTGACTGCGACCAGTTTGCTGGGCTCGCGAGGCGATTGCAACACGTGGCATTCTTCCATGTCCGTGTCAGTTCGACGACTCTCGTGCATGCCATGCAGACAACTCTCTTTGGAAAAGTAAAGCAGAAGGAACCATTTTCCAGAAAGTTGCAAGTGATGACTCTGCGTACTACGTAACCGTGGAAGCCTTATGGCAGTTGTCGACGCGATCTGATAGAAAGCTTTTTCTAGCTGAGGCGCAAGAGAAGTGGAAGAAGACTTACAAAGAAGACGCCACGGCTATCTGCACCCTTAGTCTAATGGAGTAGACTGGGGTTACTGAATTCCCACAGAACCCCTGTCACTATGCCACTGTGTCAATTCCTGTTGACACAACTTTTGATTTAATAATAAATCCAGGAAATGCTTGACAATTAATTAACTTGTAAACCAACATGTTCAACTTCCTGTTGTATAAAAAACTAAATAAATTTAAATTGCCACAATGTAGGTGGCAAAATATTGTAAAGAAGTTCTAGGCAAAACATTGTAAAGAAGTTCTAGGCAAAATAATAAAAATTGAAAAATTATATAATGAAATTATAAAAACACTAACTTAAAAACTTGACAACATGCAAATAGTGACAGTGGAGCACATAACATATAATCTTAATGTCTCTCACCACTTCCACTTTGCTCTGAATCTCCATCAATTTCATATCTCTGTCTCTTTGTTTATTATCTACCCCTACTGCATCACTCAAAAATAAACGAATAATCTCAGTCATCTCTTTAATGTTGTCACAAAGCATGTGCTGTTGGCTAACAGCTTCATTAGCCACTTGCACACATACACCCTTTAAAGTGTCACTAACGTCATCCAGCCATTGTTCTGGTTTTTCGGTGAGAGACAAGGTACTTCCATTTGCCTGTTCAGTTTCAATAGCAACTCCCTCAACAGTGTTAGCAACTTTATCTGCTTGTACTTCTTGTGAATTTTGATGCTCTGTAGCAGTGCTATCTATTTCTTCAATTATATCACCAGCAAGACCATCCGGTGGGGTTTGGTTTCCCTGATGTTGCACAGTAGCTGCAGGTTGCACAACCTACACAACAAGCAAAGCAGACAAATTTACATGTCTTGCTTTATACTTCAGAGTATTAAACCTAACCTTGAAACCAGTGACTTTAGATCGTTTAACAGGTGTGTCCTCTTGCCTCATTTCTTTACCACCAGCATTCTCTGATGCACTGCCTATTGAATACCTGCCTGTTTGTTCCTGTATTGTTCTTAGCACAGACTTTAGTGCTGGAAACTGCTTTTCAAGGAACTCACTGAATGATGGCTTTACAGCAGCCAAAGTAAATGTTCCTATAATAACTCCTATTGCTCCACCTCCTACAGCCACAACAGGAACCCAACTAAAACAGAAAAATAAGTCTAAAGTGACAATGAACAGAGAGTAGACTGACAGGTGCAGGTGTACAGCGCAATGCTAAAAATAATATAATTAACACTAGCGATAGCAACGAGCGCATGCGTTATTGCTGGTCGTTGGTCGTGGAATTGGTCTGTCGCTGGTCTACAGTGGTATTACTGTAACCCTAGCATATGTACGCCTCGGGCTAATGATAATACCAGTAGTAAGCTGGACATGATCTGAATACTGCCTTAGTGAAATCTCAACACACACACACACACACACACACACACACACACACACACACACACACACACACACACACACACACACACACACACACACACACACACACACACACACACACTTGACGCACGTGTGTGTGTGTGTGTGTGTGTGTGTGTGTGTGTGTGTGTGTGTGTGTGTGTGTGTGTGTGTGTGTGTGTGTGTGTGTGTGTGTGTGTGTGTGTGTGTGTGTGTGTGTGTGTGTGTGTGTGTGTGTGTGTGTGTGTGTGTGTGTGTGTGTGTGTGTGCGCGCGCGCGCCTGCCTGATAAAGCGAACGTGATGATCTACAAATGCGACAGCAATTGCGCAGAATACGTATACAAACTAGTTATTCTACCCGCCAAGCGCAGATTTATGAGAGGAACTCCCTGCCTGCCTGATGGCTTCGCATCTGTGAGAAGGCAAACGAAGCTACAAGAGAAGACCCCCAATGAGGTACAGTTAATCACGAGAAAAGTTGTTTCGTCTACCCTCAAAAACGATGCTCGCGAGCCAGTCCCAAAACGCCACATCGATTATACTAGGTATCAATTGAGAAATGTAGATCAGAGGAAGGCAACGCGCTTGGTTTAGGTCTATTTTGCTAGCGCACGTTATTGCCGAGTTTCTAAATTCGCGCGTTGCGAAGTGACTTCAAGTCCATAGCGTCTGTACATACAACCTACTGTTTACATCTGGTGGTTAGAGTAATTTACATACTGTCTACTAAAACTTTAGTTGGTTGCATCAGTTAGACTATCTACATGTTTGTCTAGCGCTCTCGACACGAGAAGGAGGAATCACATTGCTAGAATTTTGCTGATTTGTGTAAGGAGAGTCATGGCTACGCGAGACAAGGAGAGTCAGACGTTGCTGCAAATAACGACATTCTAATTATTAGTACATGTATGACCGAGTGTTGCACAAGAGTAGGCGTGTTATTACCATGGTAATATCATGTGTACTTTGTATAGAAAGAGTATTTATAGCCGGTGACGACAAGGGCGAGAGCTGAGACGTCCCACTTCCTCAGTTTGAGGTCAGATCGTGATTTGTTTCTAGCCCAATGGTGGACGATCAACTGGCAGATTTATCCCAACTCGACGAAGAAACACTTCTTGTCGCACTACAGCGTCGCTATGCAGCCAATCACATCTACACTTACGTGGGAGACATTCTTGTCGCTGTCAACCCATTCTGCTTGCTCTCAGAACTTTACAGTCGACAGACATCACATCTGTATAGACGACCGCCAGGGAAGCTACCACCTCATGTATTCGCTATTGCAGAGCAAACATACAGTTCAATGTTGACAAGTGGGAACAGCCAAGTGTGTGTGGTTAGTGGAGAAAGCGGAGCTGGCAAGACGGAGTCGTCTAAGTTTTTCATTCAGCAGGTAGACTACATATAAAATTTTCATTGATCAATAAATTAATCGAGTCAACTAGCTAGCGTTGGTTTGTAGTACGCGCGCAAGCACGCACGCACGCATGCATGCAAGATGTATCACAGTAACTGTTGTATTGAAGAGATAATGAAAAATATAGCAATTTAGCAATTTTAATTTTTATCACCCGAGCCAAACCATTACATTGGGCTGTGTTATAATTTAGTTCCATTTTTTTTGTTTTTTTTTGTTTCTAAATAAATACAGCAAATATTTTTAATCCATCACTTCTGAGTATTTTTAAATATTGTCCATGTCAATAATACAGCAATTGCAGAAACTCTGAAAAACTCAGAAACTTGCTACTCTATCATAAATCAGTTTACTCAGTGAGGCAAACCTCACTGCTGATGATGTCAATTTCTTCTGCATGGAAGGGCCTGTGCTTTGTCGACCTGCTACCTCGGATGCATAAAATTGCTGAACGGATCAGACTGAAAGATAGACGGCACCTGATGATTCTTATGGTCTCAGTGTAGGTCTTCTTTGTTTTGATTGATAGTAATTCAGCTATTCTCTTGTAAAAAAATTGAAGCTTCTTCCCCCATTCCATCAGTTGCTGCAAAAACTAGGGGTGTGAAAGTTGCATTCTCTATCTCCCTCACACGTTTGCCATATTCCCATTTTTTCTCATTTTCATGGGTTTTGTTAATAACAGCACTGACTCATTATTTGTTTAGCATATGTTCATGCAAGCAGATCTGTAATTAATGCACTTATGTTACTGGAAAAGTAAACCCAGCTTCATGCAGATATGCTTAAACCATCATGCCTATCTAGACAGAAGACATGATTTTACCAAAAGACGGGCATGACTCTACCAGTAGATCCAAGAAGCACTATTTTTTCTGATGTTATGCATGCTGTGATCTGGTGGAGATGATGTCCCATGCTGCATAAGATGAAACCTTGGCAGGAATTTATTTTGGCGGTTTGCTAACAAACTGACAGAAAAACCATATTGTCGTATTTTAGTTTGGCGGTTGGACATTGTTGTTGAATAATTGATGTGTGTGTGTGTGTGTGTGTGTGTGTGTGTGTGTGTGTGTGTGTGTGTGTGTGTGTGTGTGTGTGTGTGTGTGTGTGTGTGTGTGTGTGTACAATATTCTACACCCACTAGTTAATTAAGTTGCCGTATCATGGAGGAGTTTGCAATTGACAGCTGTGTTCGTGGCCATCACAGGGTAGGCACAGCAAACGGCAAGCAGGGGTTACTATCTCATGTCAGACTATGTTGACATCGATGAAGATGTGTAGATATTTTAGAGTTTGGCCCAAAGCTGGGGATATGGTAGATGTGATAGAAGATAGGGTAATACTGTGAGGGGCATAGTATTAGATTAGTATTAGCTATTAGCTATTTATCTTTTGTATTGAAACTGCAGTCTTTGCATGTATTTTTATGTAATGTTATGGGTACAGATTGGCTGTTGCTTAATATTGTTTAGGTGGTGGTGTGTTGTTTGTATATTTAGGATAACTTATAGGTATTGTTGCATAGTGTGTAACCGGTTATTTCTGCGATCATGATATTTCTGCGAATTCTGTGAAGAAATCACAGAGTGCACAAATATATTTTGCAGATATTTAGGCTTATACCCTCAGAGTCCCAGGAAGTCACTGTTGCAACACATGTACATGTGTACATGTGTGTACACCAGTAACTGTCTTCCTGTTTGGAATTAACACAGAAATTTAATTTGCGGTAATTAAAACTTTTGTCTAGATTCTCTAATTGCAGTAATTTAATTAAGACCACAGAAATAATGGGTTATACAGTATATATACATGCATTTGCTGATTAGACAGCTTTGTATGGTGCAGGTGATGGAAATGTGTCGAACAGCTTCTGGTCATGGTGGTTTGTCTTTAGAAGACAAGATTCTTTTGGTAAGCAAATATGATAGATGCAATATTGTAAATGTGATTTAAAAATCTAAAGTACATGCAGAAAGACCACAAGCAATGTGTCATGACTACTGTTAATTAAGGTATAGTTGTCAATAGAGCCATGGCATTTGTCTTTATAAGTCACGACATACTGTCTACATAGATGCAGTTACTTTTCAAGGTAGCTTTTATTCGAGGGTAGCTTGTGTGCAGCGTGTTCACTAAAGTATCAAGTCATGATCTTATCATCTATAGACATTCAATATCTTATACTTATAAAGACAGATGTGCAGTTATTAAATACCAAATTTTAAATATTAAATATTAAGGCCACATTTTTATTTGTTGTTGACTTATTAATTGGTAATAGCATGACAGTTTGACAATGTTGAATGTTCGTGGTCATGTAATAATTAGAATTGTATATCTTTTCTATGCAAGAAAGTTTTTAGGGGAAAATGGTATCTTATTTGAGAGCAGTTTGTATTAGTGACTTTACAGTATTCGAGCTAAATTTTGCAGTCAGTGTTTTTCCTACAATACGTTTTATGCCTACATGTATGCAAGTTTTGCCTCCCTGTATGCAAGCTTGTTGTTTGAACTTGGAGCATGCATGCTTGTGTCACGGGTACTAAACTGGTATGACTGATTCAAACTGATTTTTTTCCATATTGTACTTCAAATAGATCATTTTATTTGATGCCGCATTTACTTGAGGTGAAACCCTTGCAGTTCATTCAATGATTAGTTTGGATAAATGAGATAATTATTAAGTCTTAGGAATTATACTGCATTTAATTCATCCTAGGGTTCATTCAGAGAGGTCCCTGTTGCTGTTACGTTTCAATCACAGCTCAAAAAATTTGAATGCAAATTAAACAACTTGTACGCAAGTTGCATGGGAGTTACGTAGGAAAAACTCTGGCAGTATACACTTAAAACAGAGATTATGTTTTCTTTTGAAGGTTAATCCACTGCTTGAGGCATTTGGTAATGCCCAGACTGTCTTGAATGACAATTCTAGTCGGTTTGGAAAGTTTATCGAGCTTTTTTTTGATTCGACATCTGGCCAAGTGACTGGTGCTGGCATTCAACACTACTTACTGGAGAAGTCGCGTGTTGCCAAGCAAGGAGAAGATGTATGGTTGAGAAGAGATGATGTTGTAACATCAGTTTGTTCATTGCTTGAGGTCTTAATAGGAAAGGAATTTTCACATATTTTACTACATGTATGCTGGTCTGCCACCTTCTGAGCTGCGAATGTTGCATTTAAAGGTAAGCGAGAAAGTCAAAACAATCTTGTGCAGTAATTTTTTGTAGTGTAGTGATGATAATCGATGTTGATGCAATTGTATTAGGATCCTACAGCACACCAGTATATGAATCGCAATGTACTGTGTAAAGACCTATGCAGCAGCAAAGAAAGTGTAGTGATGTTTGGCAAAGTTTGTAACTCTCTTGATGCTGTCGATTTCACTATTGATGAACGTAGTCAGTTAGTACAACTCTTGGCAGCTGTTTTGCTAACAGGAGATTTGGTAAGTTTAGTTAGTCTTGTGTCTTGTGATGTAGTCACTAGCTGTTGTGGACATCTTTGTGTGCATAGGATATCAGTGGTGATGACTCTGCTTCTATAGCAAACCCTGAGACTTTGAATTTTGCTGGTGAACTTCTGGGTGTTGATCCAGTTGCACTGGGGAGAGCATTGACTACATCTGTCAATCAAATGAGAGGTGTCTGTGGCAATGCAATATAATTCTAGACCTGCTGTAAATTTATTGTTTTAACTAATGTTGTCTTGTGATCTGTTCAGTGGTTATTTGTGGTCAGCTGCTAATGGTTGTTTGTTATTGAGTGGTCACATTAGTTTTTTTATTTGAACTGGTCTATATAGGAGAAGTGATCACTATAGCATATGGTCAAGAAAAAGCAATGGATTGCCGGGATGCTATGGCCAAAGCTTTGTATGGACGAGCTTTCAACTGGATTGTCAACAAAATAAATATTCTTCTTGGAGGTCCTGATGGCCAGCATCAGCAGAAAACAGTTTCAATCGGTACTCTACAGCTGATGCATAAACATATATGCATTATTTTGACCCTTATGTTGTAACAGCTGTTCTTGATATTTTTGGCTTTGAAGACTTTCGGTTTAACAGTTTGGAACAATTCTGCATTAACCTGGCTAATGAGCAGTTACAACATTTCTTTAACAATTGTGTCTTTGCTATGGAGCAGGTTGGTCTTTTGTTGTTTTTAGTATGTTTGTGCAAGATAATTCAAATACCGCTGGACAACAAGAACGCATTAGCTACTAGCCCTTTTTGCAGATTTAGGATAAAAGGATTGAATCTGGAGCTATGCACAAGTTTATATCAAAGGCTTGGGCTACAACCAAGATTCAGAGCCAGCCTACTCAACGTTCGAAAGTGCTTGCTAACTTATAGACACTAATGTTGAGCACTATAAGTACTGTAGTGTATTAATTGAACAAAGACTTCAGCAGCAGGTTTTGGTACATATATAACTCATTCTAACAACAAACTGCTATACATATGTACGTGCATTTATGTTGACATACTAAAACTACGTGTTTGATTTGTGTAACCAGGTGGAGTACGTGAAAGAAGGTGTCAGTGGCAGTGATATCAAGTTTGAGGACAATATGCCTGTTTTGCGATTGTTTTTTGATAAGCCTATTGGACTGCTTTCTCTTCTTAATGAGCAAAGCTTGTTTCCAAGGGTTTGTACAAATATTTGGTGACTTCGTTATAATTTCACAAAACATTAGCTGACCTTATGTGTTCAGGGAACTGACCAATCTGCTATGCAAAAATTTCAGCAGCATCTTTCTAGCAATCGATACTATCAGCCATCAAGAGGACTTGATGCTGGATTTATTGTGAAGCACTATGCTGGATCAGTAAAGATTTTATAGAAATAAACAAGTCAAATCTATTGTGTTATTGCTTTTGGTTATGTTTATAGGTTGAATATCAAAGTAAAGGTTTCTTGGATAAGAACCGAGACACACTGGCAACAGATGTTGTATCCACATTGTCTGATAGCCAGTGTCCGTTGGTGTGTGAAACTGCTTTGTATTATTATATATATGCTAATTGCTATTTGTCATTACAGGTTGCTTACTTGTTTTGTA
The DNA here is from genome assembly GCF_963422355.1 of Corticium candelabrum. Classification (NCBI taxonomy): domain Eukaryota; kingdom Metazoa; phylum Porifera; class Homoscleromorpha; order Homosclerophorida; family Plakinidae; genus Corticium; species Corticium candelabrum. The sequence goes on along the minus strand of NC_085102.1, from coordinate 367,959 downwards.
GTAATCCACCTCCCTTGTCGTCTGTCTTGTTGTCTCGTTCATCTCGGATTGGCTCCTCACGGTTACTATTTTATGGCTGACTTATACTTACTGAATTTTATGTACTTGTTATTGTGCTGTGATTGTTAGAGGATTGTCATATCGCCTACGAGGTGCTTTCACTCGATTCAGTCGTCAAGTGTCTCGTCAGCAGCGTGCTAGTGTGAATCGCCATAGAAACACCTCTCAGCGATCACGACGAGGCAGAAAGAACAAAACTACTGTTTGTGGTCATTTTCGTGAGTCTCTTGATTTGCTGATGGCAAAACTCAACTCATCAAAGCCACACTTTATCAGGTGAAAACTGCAATATCTCAAAATTGTATTATTGTGTGAATAGCTGGTGTTTCTGATGATAGGTGCATTAAACCAAATGATCAAAAGCAACCTTTAACCTTTGATAATAAATTGGTTCTGAAGCAATTAAGGTATTTGTTAGATTCTTTTGTCTTTTAATATGCATCTTTCTATGTACTTGAAATTGTGTGTTGATCCCAAGTTAATGTGAATTATTGGCAAAATGTCTGTTTTCTGTTCATTTCCTAATGCATGCATTGTGTTCTATGGTTTTTCTGCTTGCTGAAACTTGAACTTTTCATTATGTTTTATGTCGGCTGAAAACTATTAATTAATTTGTTGAGTATCCATCACTAAGACTTAGTGTAGATGTAGTTTGTACATTTCAACAGTGATATTGCATGAAGTTTGTTTAGATGTGTTGTGAGTCGTACACGTTTGATGCTGTTACAATATATGTGTGTTGAATAAGCTGTTTGATATGTCAATAGATACACAGGAATGGTGGAAGTAGTGAGAATTCGTAAGGAAGGGTATGCTTATCGACCCAAGTTTGCTGAATTTCTGTATTCATATAGATGCTTGGGTCATGCCTTTACATCTCGTGTATGTAACAGTACTTGAAACTGTCTTGATGTTTTATTAATGTTATTATTGTGTATATCAGATCAAGCCTACAGCTGATGCTTGCTCTCGTGTGCTCACCTTTTGTGGATTGAGTGGTTGGAAAATTGGACACACTCGTGTGATGTTGAAATTCTGGCACAAAGAGAAGCTCAACTCTTGCATTCATGAGTTGGATAAGCATGCTTGCGTTCTGCAGAAGATTGCCAGAGGATTTCTGACTAGAAGAAAGTATTCATTGAACATTCCATTGTATTTGTACAGCTGCTTGCAGTGTTTGTTTTGGTTGATCTTGCTAAAAAAATGAAAATTAAATTTTAGTTGTGTTTGTGTCTGTTCATGCATCTTTCTATCTAGAATGAACTTTTTGTGGCAGCTAAGGTCTCATGAAATGGTTGTGTTGGAAACATTTCTAAAGAGCATTGAATTGAAATGCAATGGTGTGGAGATCTTATAATACTGTGTTCATTCTTGTTATGCAACGTTCTTATTATGTATGTTTGTGAACAGCTTTGTGCCTGTTACAACGTAGTCTAATTGATGAAGACATAAGCCACTGGAAAGCGACTAGAATTGAGCCTGTGGCTCTGGCTCCACCCCCACTGCCTCCAAAGCCATCTTTGGTTTGGTATTATTATTAACATATTTTGTCAAAGTTTATCAATGTTTCTTTGTGAAGAATAATTTTTCTTCTCAGCCCGCTGTTCCAGCAAGGTTTGGACGTAGGTTTTGGCACTCAAGAAACAAAAGAGCTAGTGCAGAAGCTCTTGCTAGAAACTTAAAGGTTGCAGTTGCTGAACGCCAGAAGAGGTTATATTGTTTTCTTGCTATAATTGTACATCTGCAATTATTGTTTAATTGTATTTTCCAGCTTGAAAAACTGGAGGAAAGAAGAAGGCAGTCGTGGAGCAGGCCTGATGGAAGTAAGCTCCAATATTGCATTTGCACCTTGGTTTCATGGAATGATATCAAGGAAGCAAGCAGAAGTAAGGCAATGGTTATTTTTGAAGCTGTAGTTGTGTAGCTAATTAAAGTACATTTGATTGTATGGGTTAATTTACATTGAAATATGTTTGTCTGATATGTGTCATGATAGTTAATTGTGCGTGTGTGCCAAGGTCAACAGTACATTACTTTGATGGTGTTTTTGCTATGGTTCTTTGAATTAGTTATCTTTGAATGTCAATTATTAATGTGTCGTTGCCTTTTTCTTGTTTGTTTGGTCAAGAAATGTGTGCTGTACTAGGCAACTGTTGAAGAAAGACCATCAGGAACGTTTCTTGTTCGGACAAGCGAGTCAAGGTATTGCGGTTCAAGATAGAAGATTATACGTACTTTGTTGTCCAACTACTGTATTTTGAAGGTTTGGCTATTCACTTACTGTTTACTGGGAGCCACGAGTACGCCACTATCTGGTTGAGCAAATCCCTGGAGGCAAATATCGAGTAGTAGGCATCAGTATTTCTTTTGATGAATTGAGTCAACTTGTTGACTATTATTCGTAAGCTGAGTAGACTTGAAAAAGGTGCACCATTAGTCAAGATCATTTACATTACCACAATATTCTTTGTAGGCATCATCCATTGTCTACTGAAGGAGATAAACTGTTGACGCCTTATGGTGAAGCTGCTGTTGTATCAAAGAAGGAGGTAATTCAAATTAGTTGTGTAATTCTGTACAAACAGAACAGCTAGAGGTGTGTGGTATACGTAGATAAAACTTCTGCGTTTTTATTTGATAATTAGGCAAAGAAACGAGGTTTGGCGGAGGTGCGGAATTACCGCAAGAGTGGATGGGGAAGAAATCGAGGAGTCAAATCAAACAAGAAAGCTCATCGAAAGGGACGATCCAAGTAGAAAAACAACTGTTGCAGACTTGACATTTGGTAGAGAAATTCAAGTTTAGTTTCAGTATGAATAATGACTGGAAGATGTCACATTAGGTGCATGTCATTGGTACTATATAGAGCTCTAAATTCTTTAATTAACTAAAAACATGGACTAATTATATAGACTTAGAGAAAGGAAACAATAGATTGAATAGATGTGACTTGAACGATAGTGCTGATGTTATATGTACGTAGCTTTAAGTTTGTTTTTTAATTAAAATTAAGGCCTCAAATATTGAATTTTTGTTGACATTGCGTCACAAGCTGCATCGTATGCACGTATACTTTGGTAGCATGTGACATGGGCACCACGGTACATGCTGGCAAATAGTCTATACAAAGTTTACATGTTCAGTGCAACATATACTGCACGTGCAAGAATACGGAGCCTCTATAGTGTTAATTACTAAACTGACGAGATTTTATCATGGCAATTAATTTGGAAACACCGCGACTGTTTACCGTCATGGTCTATAGAAGATACAAGGCTGTCAATGACTGCATGTGCAGACTCTCGGTATGACATTAAAATTGTTTTTCACATTGACAATTAACTAATTAATTAATGCAATGAACAGAAAAGCAAAATGAGTTTTGCACGTGCCATCGAAACGAGTGCATGTATTCAATGATTGTTAATCGTTGAATACCCTGAACATTGATTAATTATAAAGACTAATTAGAAACTAATTCCACAAGATACGTAACAGTAGAGAAGACTAAGCTGACCAGTACAATTTCCCAAGTGCCTAGATGAATTTTAAAATCGTTTGTCAGTTATCTAATAGTTAGTCTATGTATCTAGACAAGTCTAGCAGTTATAGCTTCTAGACTTGAATCCGTTCGCAGCTGCATACGCGCGCAGTTGTCAACGTCAACTGCATGCTGATCGAGCTTAGGAACGGGCGTACGTGCGTATTGTATTTCTATGTATGTAGGAGAGGTGTCTGTCCGTCTATCTGTCTGTCTGTCTGTCTGTCTGTCTTGTTTGACTGCAATGTTGTAGGCCAAGTCCATTAATGTGTTATAATTTGCTTAGTTATGAAGGACTGGTAGATATTTGAAAGTTTCCTGTACATACGTAGAGTTTTGATGATAATAAATGAATCTGTCTGTCTGTCTGTCTGTCTGTCTGTCTGTCTGTCAATACATATATTTCCATTACAATGAAATTTCCATCAAACTCTAAAAGCAAACCTAAAGTCCACTACATAATAATTACTAGATAATACGCTAGTCCCATATGGGGGGGGGGAATAAAACCTAAGAAGCTACTTAACTACAAGTTGTGCAAAGTCAATGTTTCTACTAAGGGTCTTAGGTCCAGAACCGATCATCATGCGTTTTCTTGTCAGCACACTTTCATTGCAACGTTGCAGTTGAATTGAAAACCGTCTCCTCCATTGTATCTTAAACTCAGCAACATTTGTTTGTCCGTTCTCATCTCTCCACACACTTGCAATTGCATTAAAGTAGTTAGTGGCTCTATACCCCAACGCCCAAAGTGCTAAAACTAGAGGCACTATTGATGGAGAATATCCACCAGGTAGCTTTTCCTCTTTATATTTACTTAAACCAAAATGTCTGCAGCCCACGGATGAGCTAGTGCCACATCTAGTTCTATGTTTGAACCAGTTTCAGAATCAGCCACAAGAATATCTGGGCGGTTGTTAGAATTCACATATCTGTCTCTAGGTTGAAATTTGTGTGGTAAGTGAAATGAACTCAAACATTCTGACTATACAGACATCATCGAGTCGGGAGTCCATCCTGGCCCACCACAAGTTTTACAAGCTGCATCTTCGCCATGTATTTCTAATGGTCTTCCACAACCACATGCAATTGTTGATCCACTCTGGATAATGTACGGGAAGGCCCAACCTCATCGAAGTAGCCAAAGTAAATTTACTAGATATTGCACTGAGCCATGCTCCAGCTCCCCTACCTTGTAAAGACAACAAGCGAGCAGCGTATTTTTTAGAAGAGTGGTCGATCAGACTGTTAATTGCAAGTTGATAACTGGCACGTGTCAATCTGTGTCTGTCTGTTTGTCTGTCTGTGTATCTATCTGTGTGGGAGAGGATCTCCAAGAAAGCTAGGGGAGTCTGATCTTCACCAAATTTGGCTCGCTCACGCTGAAACGACACGGGTCGAAAGTGAAGTCGTCGTCGTCCGGACTTCTCCCGCGACGACGCGATTTTCTGCCAATCAAACGCTCCTTCGTTCGCTCGCGAATATCTCTGGAACGGCGCATCGGATCTCCACTGAATTTAAATGCCCGTTCCTGACGTCGGACGGTACACACAGAGCGTGTCGTTTATTGCGGGCGACGCCGATAAAGCAAGATATTTTGCGTATAGCATGGTCCTTGAAAATACCGCCTCTCTGCGTTTGCCCGTAATAATACGCCGTTCGAAGAGCTGCCACGTTCGATACGCCTGTTCCCCGCAACGTCAGCAACGTCTTCGAAGTGACGACACGAAGAGACTATAGAACTCTATAGAACGTGGGTCCATCGCATAAATTAGTACGTGCGCCTGATATAAACCGATTGCGAAACTAAACCGTTCGCGAACGGTTTAAACCGTTTGCGAGTTCGCATTTGGTTAGACCGTTTCCGAATCGGTTAGACCATATGCGAACACTAGATAACCCGATCGAGAAGCTAAACCAATTCGCGGATGGTCTAGACCATTTGCGAATCGGTTAGCACCCTTATAGAGTTCTACTCCACAACAATAGCTAATGAACTTCGAATGGCAAAGTAGCATCGGTTAAAAAATTAGAAAACATTTGATGAAGATGCCACTGATGCCAAAAGTTTGTCAAGTATTATATAACTCAACTACAACGAATGCTGATGGAGGAACAAATGAAGCAGAGTTGCATTCTCAGTATTAAGTAACAATTGTCTCCAGAGCCAATGACAACGTGATTGACACTGACTGGTCAATGGCTGTTGTCCAACACGCTGAAAGCATAATCAGAAAGTTTACGATAGCTTTACAAGACCAAGTCGTATACCTAGATAGCCACTAGATCTCACACTGCATTGTAAATTCGTGGAAATCAAAATCCTACAGTCTGTAGAAAATGCAATTGAATGCAGAATATTTCCTTTACATATACCATGCAATCTTTGCACAATCGTCTGATCAATTTGACTGCTTTATAACGCACTGTATCGGGCGATATAAGAAAATGCAACTAACTTAACCTACATTTGACTATCAATTTTTTTCACGAATTACCTATGTCTATACAAAGTATTTGCATGTGTCAGGTAGCGCTTTCAACTAGCAATTGAATGCAGAATATTTTCTTTATATATACCATGAAATCTTTGCCCAATCGTCTGATCAGATTGGCTATGCTTTATAACGCACTATATATATGGCGATATAGAATAATGCAATTATCATAACCTACATTTGACTATCATTTTCTGCACGAATTGCGCGTGTCTATACAAAGCATCTGCATGCGTCAGGTACATAGCCCACAGAAACAGTTTCTCATATTGTGTCGGGTTGTTCGAGTCTTGCTCCGAACCAGTTTACGCGTCACGTTACAAAAGTACTAGTCTTGTTCTATCATCTTCGATAGATCACTTCAAACTGCATACGAAACATAAAACATGGTTCAGTGCTCCCTTTGATTCAAACTCGACACAGAAACACAAGGAAAAGATTCTGAAATACCACCTTCTTCAGATTGAACTCGCATCCACAATGGAATGTCAAGCTATGTCCCCTGAGTTTTTTTATTGGATTTTTGGCGTATCTGATTGAAGCGCACCGCCACAGTAGATACGCCCAAAAACTGTATTAATTCTACCAAAGAATTTTCTGACCCTTGCTTTCACAGAGACTAGAGATCGCCAGAATGAATCGATTATTATTTCCCTAGTGATTTATATAGACGTTTCAAACGGCAACACTTCATTTAATGTCAGTTTAGGATCTACCACCGGCGTAGCGTGGTCCTCAAGTTTGGGGGGTAAATAAATTAGACCGAAAACTATGCCCATTTCTCACACGCAAAGCCACCCCCATTTTTACTTTTCTAGCTCGCAGTTTGTAGATATCTAAGTAAATTAGTAGCAATTTCAGGTTACAAATAAATTGTGGGACTGAGTACCGTCAGTGTGCGTCTAAAGGAGTGGAAACACTGTTACCGTCCATGTCAAAAGGTTTTTATTAAGGGCTGCGATCGTCAAAATTAAACGACATCTCGATGACAATAGAATCTAGAAGACCAATTCAGAGCAAACGACATTGACCAATTTTAGCATTTCGTAATCTAGCGAGTAATATAGGTCTAGCTATATATTTTTTAATTAATAGATAGAATAAACCTATGGAGAAAGTACCGTGGAGTGAAAGCAAATCATTAGGTAGCGGAGCCTCAGGAGATTCCATTCTCCGGTCAATCGGGTTGTCGACCGTAATTAACTAGAATTACTTGGAAAAGAATCGATGGATAGGCTTCTGCATGCCTTTTGATGCGGTCTTCTTTGACTCTGCCATTGCCGGATAGCGACGTCTCAAATAAGTGATGGCCATGCGCACTTTAGCAAAAAAGTGTCCACGACTTCTCGACACTGGTTTATCATACTAAAATGATGATGCATGTGTATTGTCACAGAAATATAGTTACCGTCGTCGTCGATCGTCAACATTCTACTTTGAGATTAAGCGGGCTTTCACTGTTTAGTAACTTAAAATTATAGTTCTGCTTTGAAGCGAAGTAACACGCGCAAAATGTTTGGGGGCTATAGCCTCCCGACGCTACGCCGGTGGGTGGATCTACCAACGACGAACGTCTTTTAACAAAAACTGTACATATATTTCCGTATACAGTTGAAAACCAGACCATTTTCCTAGGCGAATATGGAGCAGGTATCCAACATCTGCGTGCCATACCCTGTGGGAGATACAAGTGCTGATCAGCGTATGCAAGGCATCCAACCTAGAGATTACCTAATATTTCTCAGTCGAGGCTAGGCTAGGCTGTGCTACAAGTAGTTTATTAAACTCAACGACTATTAGCTCAACTGAACACAAGAGCGTCTAACACGAGCGCCAAAAAAGAAAATGCGACAGCATCTAGCAGGGAACAGCTACAGCATCACATAACTACACCATACGTAACCAAACAAGCTATGGCGATCTAACTTAGCACGATCATCTTCTTAGACTTTCAAAAAGACTTAGCAAAGCTTAATTTATACGTCTCTATCCTGACAATCCTTGCAAAACCATTCTGGTTGTTGCTTGATTACCTCGCTTTCTTTAGATGAATAGAGGCAAGCCAGGTGGAACCAGTTGTAACACGTGTCACATTGCACCATTTCCTTACCAGGTTGATACAAATGACACTGGCAGTGAATGCTAATTCTAATTGTCACCGTTGAAGCTCTAGATACCGGACGACGTTCTTCCGGAAAAGGAGTCATTTTGCCCGACTCTAGACAACTATGTAAATGTTTTCGCATAGATCTCTCACAGAATATGAGAGCCGAAGGCTCCAAACCGTAGGCAACGGCAGTTGCACAAGCGATTGCAAGTATGCCACAGTTTCCTTGACCTAGCCTTTGTTGTTGTAACGGCTTGATAGTCACTCTGATATCTCCATCGTCTTCGGCAAGAATTCTATAGAGATCAGCGATCTGGCGGCGAAGAGGCAAGACTATTCGACTTGTAGCTCAACTGTCATAGAGGTACATGGTATTTCCTAGTATTCCTGCTGTTGTCGCTACCCAATGTAGAGACTCGTTATAATTAATTTGTATTGCACCTACACTATGGCGCGTGATACGTGCCAAAATAAGAATAATCACGCATTAGGGGTAGGGTTTTTTTGCATCAGGGGTAGGGGTTTTTTGCATTAGGGGTAGAGTTTTTTTGCATTAGGGGTAGGGGTTTTTTGCATTAGGGGTAGCGGTCTTTTGCATTAGGGGTTTTTGCATTAGGGTAGGGGGTTTTTGCATGGGGGGTAGCGGTTTTTTGCATTAGGGGTAGGGTTTTTTTGCATCAGGGGTAGGGTTTTTTTGCATTAGGGGTTTTGTTGGATTGGCTTTGATAGCTTCATGTCAAATTTTCCGCGTAAACGATATACGGGCACCTGTAATAGGCAAAATTTGTTATTTTAGCCGAGGCGCGTTAGCTAGAGGTAGTGCTACAGCAGCTACAGTACTGTACTTGTCGATGGATCAGCAGGAGCGTATTAGGACGGCTGCTTCTTTGTTGCAACAGGCAGCAGAGCAACTACAAGTTGAAACTGGTCAATCGAGTGGTCGGTCGCGATCGCCAGAATTGCAAGCGATCAGCAAGGCTACTAGTAGCTCGGCCCCGCAATCTGCGCGAATACAACCAGAACTTTCGAAACTGTTTGGTTTTCGAGCTAGTTCTAGCAGCAGTGGAAAACGTCGCCAATCTTCATCTTCATTTCCCGCCAAATTGCGCAAGAGGGGTCGACGGACGAATATGGGATTGACGCACTGCTTTGTTTGCTTGGCTGACAAATTTAGGCAGTACCTACCTTCCGGGCTTTGCCGATGGTCGTTGCAAAAAGCAGGCTTGGGAGAACGAAGGCTGACGTTTCCCTCTGAGGGAACTGCCAAGAAGTTCACGACGAAATAGTTTCCGCTATTCCAGCACTTCGAGAGACAGGCTACGAATTGCCGAAAGTGGCGAGTGCTGGGGGCAGAGAACTTGTAGTGATGGATTGTCCTGCTCGTGGATTCACTGTGGAGTGTGGTATAGCGAGCATGCGCTTTAGGTGTGACTGCGGTTTGTGTACGTGTTATATTAGTCTAGCGATAACTAGCGTTGAGTGCACTTGTGCAGTAGAGTAGGTGTCGTTCACTGTAGCAGAATAGATTCTGCTATAACCGGTCCACTGAGTCGGTATACGCGATATACTTAGCCTAGACTACAGCGGAGTAGTATTACGGCTGGTGAGCTATACAACAATTGGCGACGAGGATATACTCGGAGAGTGGCGAAGAGTACGTAGCCATAAGAAGATCGGTACGACACTGAGGAGCACCGATACAGTTGCGACAAGAGATTGTCATTGAACGATAGGAGTTCGAACTATCAGAGTAAACACACGACCGTATGGCGGCTGCAAGTTATCATGGACGTTTGATGGAGTTCAGCCCAGGAATTGACATCATAGAGGACTATAAAGAGAGGTTCTTCTTGTATTGTACAGCTAACTCGATCGAAGATGGAGACAAACAGAAGGCCGTGTTCTTGACGAGCATCGGAGGGACGACCTACACCCTATTGAAGAACCTAGTAAGACCGCGACTGCCGCAAGATCTCGAGTTGGAGGCGCTGATTGACGTGCTAAAGAGGCACTACCAGCCCAAAGTAGTCGTCATAGCGGAGCGATTCAAGTTCTTCAAAAGACAACAGCGAGAAGGTGAGTCAATCGCTGTGTATTTGTCTGAGCTGCGTCGGTTAGCGAAGGACTGCGAGTTTGGGGAGTATTTACAAACCGCGCTACGCGACCAACTCGTATGTGGGTTGGATAGTGAAGCACTACAAAGGAAAGTGTTGGCAGAGGCAGACCTTACGTTAGAGAGGGCTCTGCAAATATCACAGGCATTCGAAGCAGCGAGACAAGAGACTAGGGTTCTTCGTGGGTGTGCACCACAAGGTCCGCCCACTCTGAAGTCTGAGACCGCGTACATTGTTCGGAAAGACACAACAGGTGTCAATACGAAAACCACGAAACACGGAAGTGGTGGCGAACAAGCATGTCACAGATGCGGAACGAAAGGGCATACGCCACAGAATTGTAGATTTAAGACACAAACGTGCCATTTTTGCAAGGGACAGGGGCATATTAGTCGAGTATGCCGGAAGAGAATGCAGAGTAGAGATTCCAAAGACGCAACACGTGGAAAGGGGAAGCCCCGAACTACCCATCATGTAGATGAGGAATCGCTTAGTGTTGTTTATAGTATCTCAAATAAGAGAGGTGTCACAGTGGAAATGGACGTTGCTGGAAGACAGATAGAGTTAGAAATCGATACCGGAGCAACAGTTACGGTTATCCCCACTAGTACATATCAGAAGTACTTGAAACATATACAGTTGCGCCCAAGTACCACCAGATTGCACGCGTACAATGGACAGTCCTTGAATGTGCAAGGAGAAGCGGAAGTTCCTGTAAGATACAAGGGACAGCAAGTAAATGTAAAGTTTCATGTGGTAAAAGTGAAGAACAAGCCCGCCATCCTAGGAAGAGACTGGTTGAAACATTTTAAACTAGATTGGAATTCAATCTTCACTGTACAGAAATTTCAGACAATAGACCCAGTGGAAACCTTTCCACAGTTGTTTGGCACTGCGGTAGGTACATTGGTTGGATATCAGGCCAACATCATGTTGAATACAGATGCCAAACCAAAGTTTCATCGACCCAGACCGATTCCATATGCCTTGCATGGTAAGGTCGATGCTGAACTCGAACGGATGCGGAAGGAAGGTATTCTGAAACCAGTAGAGAAGAGTGAATGGGCAGCACCCATCGTGGTAGTTCGAAAGGGGGATGGAAATGTTAGAATATGTGGCGACTACAAGGTCACCATCAACCCCTATATTGATTTGGATCAATATGCGATGCCGAATCCAGATGACTTGTTTTCGACCTTAGCAGGAGGGAAGAAATTTTCTCCTTTGGATCTCAAGCAAGCGTATCAACAGATGTTAGTAGACCCCAGAAGTCAGCAATACCTAACCATTAATACACACAAAGGGCATGTTTACGTACACAAGGATGCCATTTGGCATAAGCTCAGCACCCAGTATATGGCAACGAGCTATAGATAACGTTTTATCAGGACTGGACGGAGTCATCTGCTACCTAGATGATATTCTAATAGTGGGCAGCAGTGATGAACAGCATAACCACAGGTTATTCAAGGTCTTGGAAAGACTGAACCAAGTCGGAATTAAGCTAAAAATGGAAAAATGTGAATTTGGCAAGTCGAAGGTAGAATATTTGGGGCACGTGGTGAGTGCAGAAGGCATATCCCCATCTCGGAGTAAGATGGAAGCGATTCAAAATGCACCTGACCCTAGTAACGTGACTGAATTGAAGGCTTTCTTGGGACTTCTAAATTATTATGGGAAGTTCTTACCTAATTTGTCATCGACATTGCAACCACTGTATATCTTACTGAAGAAACAGCAACGTTGGAAGTGGTTGGATCAACAGAGAAAGGCATTCCGGCAGGCAAAACAAATACTAGTGAAATCGGACTTACTAGTACATTATGATTTGGGTAAGCCCATCAAGTTAAGTTGTGATGCTTCACCATATGGAGTAGGAGCGTGTCTAAGTCATGTCATGGAAGATGACACTGAACGCCCAGTCGCATTTGCATCACGAACACTAGCTCCAGCTGAGAAGAATTATGCTCATTTAGAAAAAGAGGCCCTAGCCTTGATTTATGGAGTAAGACACTTCCATAAATACCTGATGGGAAGGAAGTTTACGCTATTAACCGATCATCGACCGCTACTGAGGATTCTAGGAGCTAAGGAAGGAGTTCCTACGCTAGCAGTTGCACGACTGCAGCGCTGGGCACTCATATTAAGTGCATACAGCTATGAGCTAGAATACAGGGCAGGGCAGGATAACAAGGAAGCTGATGTATTGTCTCGACTTCCTATAGCAGTAGAAGTGATTGATCCAAATGAACAAATCTTTGGAGTGGATTATTGTGAACCATTGTCCATGACTGCCAAAGAGATTGCAAAGGCAACCCAATTGAATGTGGTGACAAGGAGAGCATATCAATATACTCGATACGGATGGACTACCAGAGATGTGGACCAATCCTTACAACCATTTGCTAAACGTGCTAATGAGTTATCGATCGAAGGAGGCTGCTTATTGTGGGGCAGCAGAGTTATCATCGCAGAGGAATTGAGAAAGACCGTATTAGCGCAGATACATGAGGGTCATCTGGGGACCAGCAAAATGAAGGCCTGAGCCAGAAGTTACGTGTGGTGGCCAAACCTGGACAGGGATATAGAAGATTTGGCAAGATCATGTGAACAGTGTCAAAACCAGAAGAGTAGACCAAGTACTACTAAACCCTCACATCCATGGATCTACCCAACATCACCATGGGAACGTGTTCATGCGGATTTTGCAGAGTTTGCGGGGAAGCGGTATTTACTTATTGTAGATGCCTTCTCTAAATGGCCGGAAGTCCACGAACTGGGTATACATGCTACTACAGGGCAGACAATTGAAGCTATGCGAAGAAGCTTTTCTTGTCATGGATTGCCACAGCGACTTGTAACCGACAACGGTCCTCAGTTTAGGGCACAAGACTTCAAGGAGTTTATGAAGGCCAATGGAATCAAGCATCAACTGACTCCACCCTACCATCCTGCATCTAATGGACAGGTAGAGCGAATGGTACAAGAGTTGAAAAAGAGCTTGAAGGTTCGACCAGCGGGAAGATCGATAAGTCATCAAGTGTCTTCGTTCCTTCTACACTATCGTACGACTCCACATACTGCAACAGGCAAAACTCCTGCCGAACTGTTGATCAAACGAATACCAAGAACCAAGTTATCTTTGTTGCGCCCAGAGGTAAGTGACATTGACAGAGATGAACAGAGAATCAAGTTTGAGGAAGCTACCAAACGATCAAGACAACTGGATCCTGGTTGTAAAGTCAGTGTGTGGAATCCACGTCAAGATAGTCGTGGTAGGTGGTTGGTGGGAACCGTTGAACAACAGCTAGGACCAACCAGCTATTTAGTGAATGTGGAAGGACATTCCAGGTACGTGCATATAGACCAAATGCGTTGGAGAGATCAACGGAGTGTACCAGAAACAGCTGATGTAAGTGTACCAGAGATAGAGGTGGAAGAGATACCAGTACCAGTCATTCCTGTGAAAGAGACAGGACAAGTAGTTCAATCTACTAAACACAAGGACCAAGATGAGGAGTCTACCTTGATCTCCAAGGAAATGTTATCACCTCCAGAAGACCACGAGATTGAGACTTTCAGACGATATCCAAAGAGACAAAACAGACAACCACCAGCAAGATATCGTGAACAATAGATAAGGACAGCACCAGACTAAGGAAGGCAGAGTGTGGTATAGCGAGCATGCGCTTTAGGTGTGACTGCGGTTTGTGTACGTGTTATATTAGTCTAGCGATAACTAGCGTTGAGTGCACTTGTGCAGTAGAGTACGTGTCGTTCACTGTAGCAGAATAGATTCTGGTATAACCGGTCCACTGAGTCGGTATACGCGATATACTTAGCCTAGACTACAGCAGAGTAGTATTACGGCTGGTGAGCTATACAACATGGAGTACTTGAAGGCCTACTTTGGACACGCCAAATGCTACATCAGACCGTTGTTGAAGAACATCGTTCTGGATGAATCTTCAACTAGAGAGGTAGGTCATGCTCTAGTAATTAATTCGCTGCAGCTAGTTACTGAAAGATCGTGTGTGTGTGTGTGTGTGTGTGTGTGTGTGTGTGTGTGTGTGTGTGTGTGTGTGTGTGTGTGTGTGTGTGTTTGTGTGTGTGGAGCATGCATGCAGCTGTGAGTGTAGGTAGACTAGACTCTGGTCAGAGCTTACAAATAAGACTGTCTACCTCTAGAGATAGTCGAGTACTAGAGTATACTTGTTGCAGTCACGCCTTCTAGATCTGAAATGCCCGGAACACGCTGGGATGTCAATTAACGCTTAGCCTCTAGTGCTAAAATCAACTTTGAAGACATACGTTTTTATCTACCCTTCACCAGATGTAGAGATCATACAGCCTAGTCTACGTGCATGCTGTTTGAACGAACATCTCTAGGGAACAAAGTTTCCTTCTAGGCAGCAGTATCTTACCGGCTTGCTACCCAATCTAGAGTAATTACTAAAAACGGTTTGAATTTATAGTCAAAAGTAGGATACTTCCGGTCCCTCTATTGGATCATTTTCTCATGAGATGGTTCCACTTGTTATAGGCATTTCCTCTAACGCAAGCGTTTTCGACCTCCCTTTTTGTTTGGTTTAGCTAGTCAACAGAGGTTACGAATCGCTAGTCTAAGATCTCGCTGTCTGTAGACGTGTCCTACTACTTTAGAGTACCCATGCAGAGCCCCAAAGCTTCGGCTTTCATACCTGTGTCTAAAGTGCCAAAAATCAGTAGACTAGCCGCGCATGTTACTCCTCTAATTGTAGTAATCCTTTAATTGTAGTGAAGCAAACGAGATCCAGGTCTAGAGGAAGTGCGGTATGAAAAGTGGAACAAATTAATACAACCCTCTCACGAGAAAAAGGAATTAGATATCCAGTAACAGAGAGGAATACCCTATATACTTTTGTGTGGATTGAATCTTTCACTAGTCAGTAATTACAGGCCTGTCCACACTAGAGCAGAATGGATCGCGATCCGATTGGAATAGCGAGCGTTCACACCGCACTTTGAAAACGCTACCTCCGCCTCATTTTCGACATCACGTGACTAATGACCGATGTGTACGTGTGGCTTCTTTGCTTGTGGAAAGCGTTGATAGCGACTGTATCGTGGGTACACTGTACCATAGAATATATTCAATACACGCGCTCTTCACACTTCTCTAACCAGTGTCCCGTATATACTACCAACGCCTACCATTCATCCCCTTTTCCCTTTAAAAAACAAAAAAACAATATAGACCTATCTAGTGAATATAATCACTCAAATACGACGATGTCTTTACTATGCGGCCCGTGCAGGTCGTTTTGGTTGTCTTCGACAGAGGATCGGCTCCGCCTCGCCGGGTTATTGGAGCATCGGGTGACTCAGTTGTGCCCTATGGAGATGGAAATTGTGGCACAACATCTGGAATCCGTCTTGAGAGTGTCGTCGCAGTCGGCGCCACAATCGCCCTCGGTGATGGTATGAAAACCACCGGCGAGGAAGGATACCCAGTGTTTTCTTCGTCGTCATCGTCCGGAGGCCTCAACAGCGGTGACTGGGGAACTTCTGTAGACTTGCGTAAGTGACGCCGATTCCGACGTATAATTGTCCCACTCTGGGTGCGCACTTCATATGACCTGTTGGGAAGCTGCGCCGTGACAACTGCTTTGCGCCACACCTCGTAACCTCGTGTAGGTTGAATACGCACAGTGTCGCCTGGTGTAAGAACGAGAAGAGCCTTAGCCGATCGATCGTATTTAGCTGCTTGACGTGCTTTAACCGCTGCTAAACGACTAGACACCTCAGGGACGAGCGATGGCTTTAGCAATGCCGGCGAGGTAGTTAAAAGGCTCCTGGTTCGTCGACTAAATAATCGTTGAGCTGGGCTGCTCCCCAAGGAGTCGGTGGGAGTATTCCGAAAATCTAAAATGGCTAACCAGGGATCTGAACCTGCTTTCTTGGCACATTTGATCAGCCGTTTGACCGTCTTTACCGCATTTTCTGACTTGCCATTGGATTGAGGGTATGCGGGACTGGATGTGCGATGCTCGAACTCCCATTGACGAGCAAACTCTTGAAACTTGGCGGAAACAAACTGTGGATCGTTGTCCGTGATAAGAAGGTTCGGAATTCCGTGACGAGCAAACTGAGCTTTCAGAGCCCGAATGACAGCACCAGTGGTTGTTTTTGGCAATACATCCAGCTCCGCGAAATTGCTATAATAGTCGACCGTGATCAAAAAGGCTTGTCCGTCCAACTCAAAGAGATCAACCCCCAACTTCACCCATGGGCGAGGGGGCACTGGGTGTTGTTGTAACGGTTCTTTTTGCTGCTTCATATCCATGGATCGACATACTGCGCATTGATTGACAAATTCCTGTATCCTTGCTCCCATGCCTGGTCAGTACGTGCACTCACGGGCACGACGCAAACACCCATTTACGCCTAGGTGCGCTCCGTGAATCCTTTGAAGCGTTTCCGACTGCATGGCCTCTGGTATGACTACTCTGTCGTTTCGAAACAGAATGCCATCATATACTGTAAGCTCTTCTGAAAATGAGTGGTCAGGCTTAACTGCTGCAAACACCGTTTGCTTGGTTTGTGACCAACCCAATCGAACCAACTGAATTACTTCCTGCAAAGTGGCACCTTTCTTTGTCAGCTCTCTGATCTGTACCAGCTTCTCACCAGATATTGGAACCTCGTGTACCAAGTCAATGGCTTCTAACTCCTCATGAAACAAGACTACTTTTGGATTTTCTTCCTCAGTTGTTGGTTCCCCCCCCTCCCGAAGACAAATACGCCCATGATAACGTGTCAGCAATAGGAATGTCACTTCCGTTCACGTACGTGAGACGCATATCGTACCTTTGCAACCGAAGCAACATACGCTGCAATCGCTTAGGTGTCGCCTGTAGCGGCCTCTGGGCGATAACCTCTAATAGCTTATGGTTGGTTTCGACAAGAACCTGACGACCATGTGTCTACTGATGAAACCTCTCAAAACCAAAAATAACCGCCAATAACTCCTTTTCGATTTGTGCGTATTGTGTTTCCGTGCTAGACAATGCTCTGCTAGCATAGGCCACTGGATGCCCAGCCTGAATGAGAACAGCTCCCAACCCTGTTTCCGATGCATCACTTTGGATCTTGAGTGGTTCTGCCGGGTCATAGCACTTAAGTACGGGGGCTGTGGTAATGACCTGCTTGACACGCTCCATAGCCACCTCCTCAATGTGAGACCATTGCCATGGCACTCCGTTCCGTGTCAGTTGTCGCAAGGGCTCGCATAGATCCGTTAGATTAGAGAGAAACGGTGATAAATAATGTACCATGTCGAGAAAACGCCTGACCTCCTTCACCGAGGTTGAGTTGGACATCTTCTGAATGGCTTTCGTCTTCTGTGGGTCTGGGCGGAGGCCGTCCGGTGTAAGAATGTGGCCTAAGTATGTTACACTGGGTAGCCGAAGACGGAGTTTGTCCTTATTGAGCTTGATGCCCTTGTGCCGGCAGCGCTCTAATAGCTGTATCAGCTTCCTGTTATGATCCTCCACAGCGATCTTGTCTGTATCACCGTTTCCAACAACAAGTATATCATCGGCGATGGTATAGACGCCGTCCAGACCCTCTAAGGCCTCATGTAGTTTGCGCTGAAAATCTCCGGTGCTGGAGATATCCCAAAGGGCAGTCTACGCCAGCAATATCTCCCAAACGGGGTATTACAAGTGGTTAGGTCACTAGATGCGCGGTCAAGCTGTACATGCCAGAAACCGTTCCGGACATCTGCCACTGTAAAGATTCTGGCTTTAGTGAGCTCAGGCAGAATATCTGTGAGCGTGGGAACAGGACAATGACTGCGCTTTAAAGCTCGGTTGAGCGGATTAGGATCCAAACAAATGCGGACGTTTCCATTTGATTTCTTGACAGTGATTGGACAGGATACCCAGTCTGTTGGACGGTCAATCTTCTCCACGACGCCAAGAGTCTGAAGTCGGTCTAGTTCACTCTGCAATAACTTCTTGGTCGCCACCGGGGTTTTCCTCACTGGCAGCTGAACTTTCCTAACCGTGGGATCAGTCTCCAGATGTGTCGTTCCTTCTAGACAACCCAGCTCACCATTGAAAAAAAACTATAACTTTTGAGCAGCTGCTCCTTGCTGCAACTTGACGTAGCAATTGATGCTGTCAACCGTTGTATCTGTTCAAAATTGAATTGTACTAGACCCATGCGCTGTGCAGTAATGACACCCAAGATTGACGTTGGCGCATCACTAATAACAACAAAATCTTCGTCATATGTTGCCCCATTTTTGGATTGACAACTCGAACTCTACACTTTCCCAGTGGCTTGATCACGTCTCTATTGTACATTGTCAGGGTTTGTGTTGTCGAAGAAATCTGCACTCTTGATGGCACATCTTTCTTGCACAGGACATTGCATGTTGCCCCTGTATCCAACTGAAAACGCATGTGGTGAGCTTCCACCTTCATGGTGGCAAACACCTGGCGGGGAAACCTCTGGCTCGTGACGCTGTGTACATCCTTTCGCTTCGGTTCGAGTGTCAACGACATAATCTGTGGATCAGACTCATCACTATCCAGTTCAGAATCTCTGACATGCGCATGGCGAATCTTGCTACCAGGTCGTGTACTCCGACACTTTCGTGCATAGTGATTTAGCTTGCCACAAGCTGCGCATGTCTTCCCACGAGCTGGACATCTGTCAGCTCCGCGACCATGCTGTAACCCGCAAGCCTGACATTCTTGCCTTCATCTCTGTTCCTCTGACCCGGGACGCGAGACTGGAAAGAACGACTTGGCTGGTTTGAACCTTATGCAAATCTTCACCTCCACCCATAACGCGAAGATGGTGGGCTGTCGCTTCACTAGCGCGACACATATCCACACAACTCTGGAGCGTCAGATTCTTTTTCTGCAACAATTGTCGCCGAAGAGCATTGTCACCAACCCCACAAACAATACGGTCACGCAACATTTCGTCTTCCATACCCTGAAACTCACACCGCCGAACTTGCTCTCGCAAAGCTGTCAAGTAGGTATCAAAGTTCTCGTTTTCCACCTGATCTCTCCGATTGAAAGTAAATCTTTCGTATATAATGTTTGTTTCACCAAGACAATGCCTTTCGAACAATTGAAGTACTTTGTCCATCTGCTGCTTTTCGTCTTCGTTGGCAAATGGCAGAACATTGTATATACGAAGACCACTAGGACCGATACACGTGATAAAGGTGGCCACACGATATTGTCTGCTCGCTTCGCTCAAACCCGCGACAACCTCATAGGCATTCCATAGTTGACGCCATTCCCGCCAATTCTGAGCTAAGTCACCTTTGACTTTGAGATGCCCTGGCGGTGAAAAACTAGCCATGTGGGCTGTTCGTACTGCTCTGTCTACCGGCGCTGCTGCTGCGGCAGCCCCTTCAGTGGATGGCGCTCTATCGCTGTCGTCCGCCATGACTACTTACCAGTGAAAAGGTCCGTAGCACTTCTGACACCATGTATCGTGGGTACACTGTACCATAGAATACATTCAATACACGCGCTCTTCACACTTCTCTAACCAGAGTCCCGTATATACTACCAACGCCTACCGTTACAGCGACGTAAGGTGAGCGAGGACAAAATAATGCAATACAGATACATGCTCGTTTCTTGCAATCAGCATCATATGATGCAGAGGTCGACTAAAGTTAATACAGCCCTGCCCAGAATGGATCGCGGTATGTAATTAATCAAATTCTTCAGCGCGTATCATGCTAATGATATTTGCCAGGAACTGAGCTTTCGATTGGACCTTGACGTTGTTCTAGCCCCTGTACTTGTCGATATTGCAATTTTAGGCCAGATTGCGGCTACGTTACGGAGCGGAGCGGTGAAATGGGAGATTAGAAATGGCTCTTGCAGTGCATCATACGCCTTTGAACGTGCGCACAGGTTCTCAGTTGAAGCTGCAATGCGTCATATGCCTCTACTGCAATGCATTGGACTGCTGCCCTACGTACTGCACGCTAATTAACGAAGATCCCAAGTACAGTCATTTCTTTAGTACATGCTGTACAGGGACTATTCTGTTCACGGGGACTATTCTGTTCACGTGGACTATCCTGTTCACGTGGACTATTCTGTTCATATTTGTTCCTATTCTGCGGAGACTATTTTGTTCACGCAATTTGAACCCACCCTAGCGGGGACTTCCTGTTTACTGGGGACTATCTTGTTCACGTGAACAGGATAGTCCCCGCTATAGCGTGGACTATTCTGTTCACCGGAGACTATCTTGTTCACAGGCGACTATCCTGTTCACAACGACTATAATTCTGCATGTTCACACTAGATATACAGTGTTCATGGCGACTATTCTGTTCACATGAACAAGATAGTCTCCGGTGAACAAGTTAGTCCCCGCTATAGCGTAGACTATTCTGTTCACGGCGACTATTCTGTTCACATGCGACTATCCTGTTCACGTGAACAGGATAATTCCCGGTAATTCTGTTCACGGCGACTATCTTAATTGTTTACTGGCGACTATCTTGTTTACAGGCGACTATCACGGCGACCATATCTTGTTCACAGGCGACTATCACGGCGACCATATCTTGTTCACAGGCGACTGACTATCCTGTTCACGGCGACTATTCGGTTCACAGCGACTACACGTATTCTGTTCACGGGGGACTGCTCTAGCTGTTTACAGCGACTGTTCTAGTGACTGTTCTGTTCACAGCGACTAGTCTGTTCACAGCTACTACAATTAATTAACGTACCGTAGGGATGCGAAGAATCTAAAATGGCGCCCCATACAAAAGTATCCAAACGTATCCGAACCGGATCTCTCAGAACTCATTACAGAGATCTCGGACCCACGTAGCGCTCAACTTCAAACGTTCCTAATGGTAGCCAGACTATCACCGCTGACACTAAACGCCCCAGAAGCCAGCTATCGGCAAGTAAAAAACCCGATTTATTCTTTCACATTTCACATTTCACATTTCACTTTTGTCAGCCAGGTTAGCGCCTCACTCGAAGCAGCTACAACGACGAGAGTCACACCAAACGATTCGCTGTTGTCCGAAGAATTGCACTGACCCAACAGCTAGAAATGTGCAAAGTCACCTTGTATCAGTCAACTGCTGCCATGCAATTCCACGTACTGCTTCCCACAACGCCATGTTGTTCCGGTCACGTGTGTACATGTGACTACCGTTTGGAAGCCTAGCTGCCACTTCCACCTGCTGCTACATGCTGCTTACAGTTGCGTGTAGTTGAACATGTACGACTATGTTCAACGGCGCGGCGTTCTGTCTGACTCTCTGTGCACGTAAGCGTATCTCTTTCGTGGAACCCTAAGTAATGGGACTTGTTTATAGATGCAATCAGTGTCATTACGTACATCCGTCAGCTGCTACGTACATCCGTCAGCTGCTACGTACTTCCGTGTATGCTGAGCGTAACGTGGGAGTTGTTTAAAGATGCAATCGGCAAGTAAAAACCCGATTATTCTTTCACATTTCACATTTCACATTTCACTTTTATCAGCCAGGCTAGCGCCTCACTCGAAGCAGCTACAACGACGAGAGTCACACCAAACGATTCGCTGTTGTCCGAAGAATTGCACTGACCCACCAGCTAGAAATGTGCAAAGTCACCTTGTATCAGTCAACTGCTGCCATGCAATTCCACGTACTGCTTCCCACAACGCCATGTTGTTCCGGTCACGTGTGTATATGTGACTACCGTTTGGAAGGCTAGCTGCCAGTTGTTTATAGCGCTAGGACTGTCATTTCCATTTCAAACTACATACACATACTCGATGCATTACCCCTCTTTAGTTTCAAACCACATACACATAGTACTCTAGACCGGTCTATTACTGAAGACACCACTGAAATGTCAATGTACATTAATTATCGTGATATGGTTCACTTCGAAGTTGTGCGAAGCTGCATACCCGATTGTTATACTGTCTAAAAAGGTCACTTGAAAAGAAATACCGTAGCTAAACTGGGATGTGCAGCATCTAATTACAGCCTGGAATTCGTGGCCTAGGGCGGGAGGGGGGCGGGACAGAGAGTGCAACCTTCATGTGGTCTGTCTTGGGGTTTTGAACATGAAAGTATTCTCACATGTTCAAAATGCTAAGCACTCCGTTTACTAAAACTGTCATTTCCATTTAAAAATGTATGAAACAAGTCCAAAAATATATGAAACAAGTCCAAAAACATTTTGAGAAAATGATGGGTATGTAGGGATGTGTATGTACTTATGTCATTTATGCCCATCTCCTACATCACACTCTTTTTACCTATATCGCTTGCAGCAGTTGTAAATGTGATGTAGGAGATGGGCATAAATGACATAAGTACATACCCATCCCTACATACCCATCATTTTCTCAAAATGTTTTTGGACTTCTTCTGTTCACAGTTGACTATTTATTCACGTGAACAGAAAAGTCTCCTGTTAGCAGGATAGTCCACTAGAGTGTGGACTATTCTGTTCACGGCGACTATTCGGTTCACAGCGACTCTAAATTCGCGATCAATGTGCGCGTTCGCCTCGCTCCTCCGTGCAGCGCTCGCGCGTCACGTGACTATAGGCTGTCTGGTGCATGCTTCTCCGTCAATTTCTCACATCAAAGGTTCATTTACAACAATTACTGGAATTACATTAACAGTAACTTTGCAAAAACATTTGTTGTTTATCCAATCTTTATTTATAGTCTATCAGTTCAACGAAAAATCTGTCTAGTCTCAAAACCAATTAATTAACAGTGCACTATTTCAAATAACACTTGTGCCCTTATATGCTATTGTAGCTGTAAATAATTACTAATTATCTACTTTGATACATCTGTTAAAACATAAAAGTATATTTGAGTCAGTCTTCCCATCCAGAGACGTCCAACAGCGATAGGAATTGTAAGGAAGTGTCTAGCTAGTGAACAGAAGCTCTAGTGAACATGCAGATCTATAGTCGCCCAGTATAGTCGGTTGTGAACAGTATAGTCGCCTGTAAACAGGATAGTCGCCATGCATGAACACTGTATGGCTATTGTGAACAGGATAGTCGCCATGAACACTGTATGGCTAGTGTGAACAGGATAGTCGCCATGAACACTGTATGGCTAGTGTGAACATGCAGAATAGTAGTCGTGAACGGTGAACGGGATAGTCCCTGCTAGGGTGGGTTCAAATTGCGTGAACAAAATTGTCCCCGGTGAACAGAATAGGAGCAAATATGAACAGAATAGAAGCAAATATGAACAGAATAGTTCACGTGAACAGAATAGTCCCTGTACACATGCTACACCGGGAAAGTACACTTGTAACTGACACTAGTCATATCCCTAGGGACAGACAAATATGATACACAATCAAGTAACCTCCAGGCTAGATGTATGATTTTCACAAACTCAAAAACTCTAGCATTAGAGGGTAGAAACGATAGCCTGTTGATTTAAACATTGCAATGGTACAGTAGCTAGAAGTACATATATTAAATTAGAGTGTCTTCAGAGTTGATTACTTAATTAATTAGGTGTACGTTGTGATTCTATACTCTATCTTTACAGAGTGCCAATATTTGCTTGGAAAATGAGGACCCTGGCATGCAGCTTGTTCCAGGCATCCTCAAACTAGGGTGTGAATTAACTCTCTTGACATGACCATGCATGCAGCTAGACAGGGAGGACGACCACAGTAGGTACCCATACCATTGTTAAAAAGCTGAGACATTATGGTATACTGCAACAAATAGATTCAGTTTGTGTCTGTATTTGCTTTATTATATATAGGATCCATGGCCCGTCCTTCGTACGGGCAAGATACTGTGGTGTAAAGGTAGGTATGTGGACACGTCACGTGCAATCTTTGTTGCGAGGTCCCGGATATTCTGGCTGAATTCGAATCTTGCTCTTCGCGCTTGTTTCGATAGAAATCGGCACACTCCCTGTGTAGCGCTTGCTGCAGAAAACGTGTAGGTTGGATTTGGTGCAAATGCAATCAGAATTTGGAGAGAAACGACAGCGCTAGAAGAGTAAGTTTCGTCGGCAAGAGATATTCGATTGCTCGAAGCTTTGTGAAGGACAACGATGCCTACGGTGTACACAGGACTGGTGTGGGCGTGTGTTCGAATGAACTTGAATGTGTAGCGTTTGCGTCATCGAGAAATTTTACGCGGGGGTCGACTCCTCGAGAGGGGACTCTGTGCATAATTTTTATTTTTTACGCAAACCTTTCCCTGTGCGTGTCGAGTGTGCGTATCGAGTGTGCGTGCCGAGTGTACGTGCCGATTTCGGTTTCGAACGGTCAAAAGACGTGTCCGCCAAACCCGAACACACACACACACACACACACACACACACACACACACACACACACACACACACACACACACAACTTGAGCTTTGTATATTAGATTCAAGAGGCCATTCAAATTTCCGGCCAAAGGTAGCTTGGTGTGATATTCTTACCCAAACCATTTATGATAATGCCACTGATCAAGAATAGTTTTCTACATTTTCATAAATTTTGTACCTAGACAATTGCATTGGACCAAGTTTTTGTGTCTGAATTTATAGCTAGCTAGATGACATTAGCAATTTTGTAACTCAATTGGGCACTCTATATACTAGCTGGATGAGTATTCATTTTGTTGTCTTGTTTCCTCGGCATCTTGTGGGCTTGATGAACCCGTCGTTCAAATGACATGTCCTTTCTGTAAGGGTGAGATACCAATACACACCCTCAGAGCGCATTTGGAAGAATGCTCTAGGAAGTACGTAATGCAGTCATCATGCAGTCATGTTTCATGCACACATATTGACTATAAAGTGTGGGTTTCAACATATAAATGCTTAAGGGGTTGGAATCACAATCCGATCAGTCCAAGGATGTTCAGGTGTCTGGTTAAGCAGTCTGGAAACATCAGAGTCGAGTGATTTCATTGATTTATGCAACTAGCACAGTGAGGTACGTAGAGCATACAACTGCGCACCGTGAGGCAGTTATTGTTGCATGTTCCAGGAAGACGAATTGAAGATCCAGAAAGATCTTGAAATAGATAAGGTAGTCTGTGTCATTTTTAACTAAAGGGTAACTGCAACGCAAAAATCAAAAATTATTTATGTTGGAAATTGATAGTTCTAGTTGCATACATGACAGAAAAATAGTTTTATGTTTTAAGTTAAGTCTTCGCTGAGATATAGCACGTCAAAGTTGCTTCCGGTTCTTCAACTTCCGATAACGGGCGTGGTGTAGTGTGACGTCACTGAGGGAGACACGTGTGCGTCTGTATTGTCAGCGGCCTGTAAAAATGACTAAATCTTCATATCCAAGGCAACGCTGCTAGGGTGGAGGCGACGGCAGCAACAGCGAGTATTCTGAAGAGTCCTGAGGAGGTTTTTACGTGATGATAACGTTCCGTCATTGCATGAATCGCAGGATGAAGAAGATCTACTGGTAGCCATTAATAAGTATACGTAGTGATTAGACCACACAGGTTTGAGTTCAGCGACAATGCCTTTGAAGCTTTGAGATCGCCTGCTGCCTTGGAAGCGGACGAGGAAGAGGACAGGCTACCCGATAGCCTGTCATCATTGCAAGTAGAAGTAGGAGTTAGCAACGTAATCGGTGCACATTCGGTTAAGTAAACAACATCCACAGGTTTCACCTGCGGTCGTTGTGGATACGTACTCGTGTGGAGTGCGTGTGCTGTCAAAACGTATTTGAGGTTGTCTCAAATAATGACACGATAATAATGTCGAATACTAGCAATAATAGTGGCACAGTGTACTGGTGAGTTCATGCAAAACTCTAGTGCTGTACGTGAGAAAGAGAATAAAATGAGTTGAAGTACGTAAGTTGAATTCACGTTGACACAAGGTTTGACTTCACTGTACAGTATACTGTAACGCATACGACTGCATTTACTACACATGATGATCAAGAGCCGAGTTAGAGTCATCAAGAATCTGACCTCTCCTAGCCATTTGCAGTACTTTAGTCCTGCACGAGAGTCTTCCTTACCTTCCCGCTTCTCAGTTACGGCTCTCCTTTTCTTTTGCAAAGGTTCCAGAGTGCTGCGACCTTGAAGTGTGGAGGCAGGTAGATGAAAAACGGCGGCCTCAATTTCGCTCTTCTACAACCCAGACCAAGCTCTTGAATAGACCTGGCTGTACGTATCTCAAAGCAATCAGGCTAAAAGTGGATACTGCAGACTCCTGTCCACTCAGTAAGACGTATTGTACTCAGTAGCAGTAACCCATGTAAGGGTACGCGAGGTTATACGGGGAGTTGGTGTTGAGTTAGCTTGGAGCGCGAACATGTCTAACAGTACTTCTACCGTTACAACCGGTGAACGGAGTGGGATCGAAGTCAACACGCCTCGCACCTTCACAGGAGAAGGGAACCTAGCGGTGTGGTTAAAGAAAGTAGACGTGTGGGCTGCCTTGAAAGGTTACAGCGGGGAAAAGAAAGCTCTGGCCATGGCATCGCGCCTAGATGGACCAGCTTTCGAGTGCTATGCGCGCATGAGCGAAGAACACCAAAAAGACCCAGCAGTGGTTGCAGACGAGCTCAAGCAGGAGTTTGTCGAAGCAGAGAGAGATCGAGATACCGCTATACACGAGCTTACAGGACGATCTTGGCGTCCAGGTGAGTCTCCAGCTTCATTTGCACATGATATTTGCCGCCTTGCTAAACTGGCATTTCCCGGATTTGGCGCGGATGCGCTCGATACCATAGCGAGGGATTGTTTTTTGAAAGGACTACCACCGGAGCTACGCGTGGCTCTACGGCGAGACCCGCAAACTACAACCAAGAAGGTTCAAGACTTAGCCGCAGAAGTCGTACGATTACAACTAGCTGGGGTGGGAAGCACGACACCGCAGACTGCACGCGTTGCCCAGGCAACGGTTACAGACCCGGATGCATCTCACGCTAGCCCGTCTTTAGTAGATCAGATTGCAGAGCGAGTCTATCAATTGATGACTGATCACGACAAGTCAGCACAATTTTTGGAAGACGACATTCGGACTGCCCAAGCAGCAGACTCTGACATTGCGGTAGTCATCAGACTTCTCCAGTCTCGTCGTCTTCCGTCAGCCGACGCATCCCCTAGTGTGAAGAGTTTTCTGCGACATGATCTTTATCTTGAAGAAGACATCCTTTGGCGCAAGGCGCACGACTCGAGACAGTTGGTCGTACCACTCTCGCTTGTACCACGAGTCTTACAAGTGGCGCATGATGACCCTACGGCAGGACACCAGGGAGCCAACAAAACCCTCGACAGGCTACTCGCAGGTTTTTAGTGGCCTACAGTGCGCCAGGATGTTGCTGCATATACCCAGTCGTGCCACCGTTGCGGAGAACGCTACCATCCGACTGCTGCAGCTAAAGCTCCGCTTTGCCAACGCCCTCGCCCTTCTCGTCCGTTCGATATCGTGGAGACAGATATTAAAGGGCCATTGCCACTGTCCCCGGATGGATACCGCTACATTCTAGTCTTCCAAGATGCTTTCAGCAAGTATGCGGAAATGACACCTATTGCAACCGCGTCGGCCCACACCGTTAGCACCAAATTGAGAGAGTGTATCGGACGCTACGGCATCCCGCGTACCATCCATTCCGACCAAGGTGCTTGCTATACGAGCATGATGTTTAACAAATTGTGTGCTAAGTATGGGATCCGGCACACTGTCTCTTCAGCCTACCACCCGCAAGCTAATGGCTCAGTTGAGCGGCTGAACCCTTCTATAGGAACAACTCTGGTAAAAGACGTTCACCACTCTCAAACCGACTGGCCAGATCGACTACCAGACGTGCAGTTGGCATGCAATTCTGCCAAGCATGACACGATTAATGCGTCTCCGTTTCGCATCATTTTTAAACAGGGAGCCCGCACAATGACAGATTCCTTGGCGGACCATCTCCAATCCACACCGCAAGCAGATATACAGCAATCACAAGAACGAAACGGTTCCTCTTCACATCCCCAACCGACAGATACATTACAGTGCGCACAAGAACTATATGACCGCGTCGCAGACCATCTTAATATCGCCACCTTTAATCAACAAACGCGGTACAACCAGAGCACACACCACACGCCATACGGCCCTGGCGACCACGTGTGGCTCTACCAGCCACGTGTCTCTCGCGGCAAGGCACGTACACTAACGCCGTATTGGACTGGACCTTACGTTATTGTGAAGCGTTGCTCAGAGGTCACTTATGTCATTCGTAAGCTAGGCGGCAGAAAAGAAAACATCGCTCACTACAACCGTATGAAGCCTTATACACATCGTCGTCCACCAGTGCCTCCCGGAAACACGCAGCCACGCAGTCCACCTACAAGCTCACCACCTACCAGCGTTGATAAGGCGCAAGAGAACCAGAGCGAATCGGAGTGGACGACTGCGGACGAAGCGACACCATCTACCGATGACGAACAACAACTGCGCGAACGACGCAATGCGGATCGCCCACGACGCCAGCCCAGAATGCCAATACGTCTCGACGATTATATCATAGACACTGATATGACTTAATTAACGTAGTTAATTATTATGGACCGATTGAGTTGAGTTATATAACGTTGCGTTGTACTTTTTAGTCTAGAGTACCAATGAGAGACGTCTAGACCCGCTCTCATTTAAGGGGGTAGTGTAAGGGTACGCGAGGTTATACGGGGAGTTGGTGTTGAGTTAGCTTTGAGCGCCAACATGTCTGAAGCCCAGTTCACAATATTGACGTCGACGTCGACGTCGACAATAGAAATGAATCCTATTCCAGCGTCGACGTCGGCGTCAACATCAAAGATGCCGCCGACGTCACGGCGGTTTCTTTGAAGTTTGACGCTCAACTGAGCGTCGGCGTCATATTGTGAACCAGGCTTAACAGTACTTCTATCGTTACACCCGGACGACACAAACGTCTCTGCAATTGTCGTCAATATGCGATTCCCACTCTTTTCTTAGCTTGGGGATCTTCGGAAATCGAAACGCGATTGCGTATGACTTGCGCGAATTGGTGCATCCTGCAGCCACGCAACACCAAACCATTCTTTCGCCACAAATTCCTTTGTTTACACTACACGCCAGCGTGGAGTCTCCCCTCAGTGACGTCACACTACATACGCCCATTATAACGCGTTAACGGAAATTGAAGAACCGGAAGCAACTTTGACGTGCTATATCTCAGCGAAGGCTTAACTTAAAAATCTAAAACTATTTTTCTTGTCATGTATGCAACTAGAACTATCAATTTCCAACATAAAAGAATTTTTGATTTTTGCGTTGCAGTTACCCTCTAATATAGACATTTGTTAATTTGGTTTTTGCACACAAGTTTCATTGAAGCAGTATACAGTCAAAAACAATTCACAGTAATAATTGCTAGACCGAATCAAATAACTTGAAAATTATTTTGTCATCACTTTTATGTACTACACAACAGCTTTTGTGGTTTTGAAACTATAACATCAATATTTTTATCTTGCTATACATGTGCATTTTCTTTAATTACGATGTTTACTGGGTAATCCTGTAAAATGGAAACTAACACGCAGATGGTGTAAACAGTTTCGTAAAATCCGTGACTTGCAAGACATCGAATATGCTGCCTCTCTTACAGACCAAGAGAACGTATGGCAAACAGTATTGATTAATATTCTATGCTAGTAGTTCTATACGATGGTTGTGTTCAAGCTTGTGGGTAATTAAATTCTTCACATTTGTGTGGTTCTGGATTAATTCTGTTTAGAGAATATAGAGAGACTGTTCAAGATTATATCTAGGTGCGGTTTTGTATAGAATAAACAGCGTGCAGAAGAGGAAGCTGTCCAGGCCAAGAACAAGGAATTAGAAAGGAAGCAGCAAGAGGTTTATTTCATGCCTGACTGCATGCTGTGTAATATACAAATGCAGTCTGTCTGTATGTTGTTAGGAACATGAACAAATCCGAGCAACCTTTAAACAACGTTTGTCTGTAGAGCCTCCTAGAGGATCTTACGAAAGGATTACTGTGAAAGTAAAGATGCCTGACTCTTCAAAGCATTGTTGTTACTTCCATGGCCAGGACACACTTCAGGCAAGCTGTACACGTCATGTCTATTTTATGTATAGATATGTACAATTGTTGCAAGTGTGGAGAATGTAGGTAGGTGGTCTAGGTGCAAATGAGCACCTTGCTTACATGGCTAGTTTGTGAGTCAGTATAAAGACAGTCTTGAATAAAATATGTTCAATACTTGCCTGAAGGGAATCTGAATGAAATCATTCTTATTCTGCTTTTATGAATGAACAAGCTCCAACACCCGGCTTCGCCCGGGGGACAACACATGCCAGGTGCTTCTCCTTTGTACTTCATAGTGCCGCAGTTGACACACACGTTTGTCATAGAGCCAATACAACACGGAAGTGGAGAAGAGACAGGTCGCCTTTATAGGTAAAGATTATAGCATTAATGACAGACAGACAGACAGTTGTGATGTCTTCCACTACCCATATTGTCTACTTCTCTTTACCAACATTGTCATCATGGATTGTACACATCTTTACCTCGCGTCAGGCTAGGCGTCTTCTATGGTGGCTATGCACTTTGTGATGTCCATCCATGTTATCCGGGAGACAGACAGAGTGTTCAGTTTTTTGCTTTTTAGTTGTCATTGTAATGTAGTGTATCGTGCTTTGCTTAATTTGATTTAGCCTGTAATAGTTCTGATTTATGAAAATATAATACCATTGACAGACAGACAGACAGACAGACAGACAGGCAGAAAAA
Organism: Corticium candelabrum; assembly: GCF_963422355.1. Taxonomy (NCBI): domain Eukaryota; kingdom Metazoa; phylum Porifera; class Homoscleromorpha; order Homosclerophorida; family Plakinidae; genus Corticium; species Corticium candelabrum. The sequence continues at coordinate 336,854 of NC_085102.1, read as the reverse complement.
CAGGTCGCCTTTGTAGGTAGAGATTATAGCAGAAAGTATCTAAAAATGCGTTTGATGATTGGATAGGCAGAGGGGGTGTAGCCAGGTCACGTACAGTTTGTATAGAGAACCGTTTACTGTCACTAATTAGCCGTGGTGTAAGTGCTTTTACCGTTTAAATAGTAGCAGCCAGACAGAATTCTCATTCATAGTTATATCCCGTACAATTGCCGTTTCCAGAGCCCGCTGATTTTTGGATTAACGATTGGGTGAAACCATTTCGACTTGGACGTTGCTGCCGTTGCGAGGAACAGGTGTATCGAACTTGGCATCTAGTCGACACGTGTCCAGTTTCAAAAAATCCCGTTGATTGGATTATTGATCCCGTTGAAGCCATTTCGACAGTCCCGTTGCGGAGAACAGGTGTATCGAACCTGGCATCTATAATTTCGACGTGAATCCCGAAACGTGCAAGTCACGTGCAATACTTACCCGGATAATCCGTTCCCCGTATATAACGAATGCCGACTCTCGTCATTTCGACAGTCCCGCTGAACGTCGTCTGTTCGAAGACGTTGCTGGCGTTTCGGGGAAGAGGTGCATCAAACACGGCAGCTCCGTATCTAACGAAGTCACGACGCGTACCGACTGTCGTCATTTCGACGGTCCCGCTGAACGTCGTCTCTTCGAAGACGTTGCTGGCGTTTCGGGGAACAGGTGCATCAAACACGGCAGCTCTTCGACGGTCGCAGACTGGCAAACGACTGTGTGCGTATTTTTTCGAGACCCGGATATCAGCAAGAATATCATCCTTTTCCCGACGTCGCCGGCAATAGACGACACGCTCGGCGCGTACCGTCCGACGTCGGGAACGGGCAGTCTAAATTCGGCGGAGACACGACGCGCCGTTCCGGAGATATTCGCGCGCGAGCGGAAGCGAGCGCGATCGGCGGGAAACGGCGTCGTCGTGGGAGAAGTCAGGAAGACGACCGCGGTCTGACTTTCGACCTGAATGAATTCGGCGTGCGCGAGCGAAATTCGGCCGAGATCGGACTCGCCGTCTTCGAGAGACGCTCGTACGTACGGGCACACAGACAGACAGACAGACAGACAGACACACAGACACCTCTCCTTTATATATATAGATACGTACATTCAACACATTTGGGATCAGAACATCCAGGTGGAGGTTGCAGGAATGTAATTTATGACATTGGCACAATGTGCCTATGCTAGCTATAAGTACATGTACCTGAACATGAAGTGATTACTAATATCACTTACAACAGGAATCCTGGGGGAAAAGAGGACAATATAGCCTTTTGGTTAGTTTGCTTTGGTTGACTTGTATGATTATGCAACATTTGATACTTTGGTGAACTTAAATGAGCATTCCCGAGATATGTGATAGGCTACTGGCTCCGCCTTCGCTTGCTAATGGGTTAAGTATCTGGGCGCTATCTCAGAGCAGCCCGACAGATATACGTTAACAATGTTTCATAACTTAAAAACTGACGGGGCGTTCAAGATTTTCGTTTGACAATTGCAAGTGAAGCGTTTTTTGCGTCCCATCAGATCACCGTAGCCTAGCTTACCGTATTAGAGGAATCACGTTCCTGGAAATGTTCTCTCTGTTTCCATCACTCCAAGCACTGTGGAAACCGTCTATAGAGACTGACCTTCTTTTCATTCGATTTATTTCCGCCCGGCAACATTTGAGAGAATCCGTATTTTGTGAGACTCTTTGGCGTTGAAGGCAATGGACGTTGTTGTGGATTCTGTTTTGGCAGTTTTGGCATTAATTAACTAAGTTAATTAATGTAATTTGGATTTTGTCTCCTCAGGCTGTGTCAATGTGGGTGGCACTTGATGGATTAATAAGTGACCCCACTAAAGGTGCTTTGAAAGATTGCTTGATCCCACCATCCTCCAGCTACTTTGTCTGACAGCTCAACTGAAGTATTAGCTGATGTGTTCTGTGGCAGAACTGAAGTAAGACTTGTCGCGGAAGATGCTGTGCAAGACTTCTCTGGTGTGTGTGTGTGTGTGTGTGTGTGTGTGTGTGTGTGTGTGTGTGTGTGCGTGTGTAGGATTTGATTGGTGCTTTAAGTGTGCTCATTATAATACAGCAACGTATATGACTTAATTTAATTCCTTATTGTTTGTGTACTTTTGCATTTATGCATTTACTATTACAGGTTATAATTTAATTAATATACTGTATTATCTATTTCTGTAAATTTAGTGAATTAAGCATCGTCTACTGAAGCTGAAATAATTGCAGAAACCAATGGATAGTCTTGTTATAGAAGTTGTGGTTAAGCCCTAACAACCCAATTTGCTAACAGTGGCAAATCCTATGTAATTTTTGCAAAAAGTTAGGTTTAGAAAAGGAGTGTTTATATGTAGTACTCAGTTTTGTATGGTGCTTTATATGCACCAGCACCTGAATAAGTCTTTCATTGTTATTGATTATAGTGATATGTCACCTAAGTATATAATCAGCTAGCTTGCATAATGCACTTTAATTTGTCTAGCTCTTTTCTTATTCCTCTTGTATTAATTAATTGTTAAATAGACTGTCTGTTACACTATCATGTCATACTATGAGTGAGCAGCGCGGATATATGGATATTATGGCAATAGCTGAATGTCTTTTCAGTGTATGTTGATATACACTATCCAAGCTTTTCTTTGTACTATTTAGGTCAAATCCCCGCAACTCCAACCTTGTTTGATCTTATAAAACAGTTGCAGCAACAAGTTACCACTAGCTTGGCTCTCGTTTTCCCTCTCGAGGTTCAAAGGGAACACTGCTTGATGGATGCATTAGATTCAGTGAATCAAAGAGGGTTTGATCGACAAAAGACACCTGCGGTACATATGATTAGGGCATGTGTACTCTTTCCAACTTAACAATGGCTTCTATACCAGGTTGAATTTCTTGGAGAAGAGGGAGTGGACAGTGGCAGTCTGAGAAGAGCGTTGTGGCGTTTAGTTGCCAGGAATGCTCAAGGCTTTCTGGTATGTGGTAACCATGACAGATGCATACCCATTCATAGTGTGAAACATCTATCAGTAAGAAATCATACTGCCAATCAACAGATCAATGTTGTTACAGCAAGAAAACTTTAAGAAATTTGGAGTTTTAATAGCGATGGCATTTGTTCAAGATGGCATGGGCTGTCCTGTCTTTGCACCTTGTGTTTATAGCTACTTATGTGGCAAAACACTAACTGAAATCAAACCAGACATTATGGACATCCCTGATCCAGACGTCTGTTCAATTGCTAAGCAGGTGCTGTGTAGTTGTTCACATTTTACTTGTTGTTTGCAATGACAGTTCTACAGATTGCAGATGCCAATGGCCCTGAATTCGACAATCTACTGACGGACAATGAAGTGCTGCAAAAGCTCATGGATGCAGGCTACACGAAGCCTCTTCTTCAAATCTATAAGCAGGATATGCTGTCTGCATTAGCAGTTCATTTTTGCTTACTCAGTGTAAAAGCTGAGTTAGATCAATTGCGTGAGGGACCGGAAACTCTTCATGTACTGTCAGCAATGATGAAGCACCCTCATGTGTTTCAATGTCTTTTTGTTGCAGAACGCAACCCTCTGACTGCAGGTACATGCAGTACTGCATTAATATGTGTACCTGTTTTTCTTTCCAGTTTTTTAAACAAATCATAAATTAATTTAATTGTGCTTATATATAGTCGTGCTCAAGAGTTTGTTAAAAGAGCATTTTTCTGAAAAGGGGTCAAATTCCAGGAGAGAAGAAGAAGCAAGTTACATCTATTTTTGTTGCTATCTTGAAGATTTGGAGGGTTTAGTTGTTTGTATTGACTCTGTCTATAATTTGACAATTAATTAACTGTCTATGGTATATATACTTGTAGGTGTTGTTGTTGAGGATCTTACTATGGCGGACTTGCTAGTGTTTTTCACATTCCTGTCATGGGCTTTGAACCAACGCCCAGCTTACACTTTAACTGCATGGACATCTATCCCACAACATCAACTTGTGGACATGAATTGGTCTTACCAACTAAATCCTATGGAGATGAAGCTAAATTCAAACAGGCCATGACTGCTGGTTTGTTGTTTTATGGAGGCTATGGAAAGAAGTGACTCCTATGATTGATACAGGTCTAGCACAGCAGTCATTTTCCTTTAGCATGCATGCAGATCCACAAGTATCAGAAGCAGGTGCAGGAGTGAACAATTAAATATCAATTAAAGTGTAGTAATTAGGTACTAGAGGCGTTGAAGTGTCAAGTGTAGTAATTAGTTGAAGTATGGGCTAGTTATAATTATTGGGGCTATAGACTTTGTAGGATGAAATAATATGGTTGGTGGAGTTTGCGAGCACTGTATATTTCTACTCTTGCCACTGCGCATGCTTACTTAATTAATATATAATTTTAGCTATACCATAGATAGACGGCTCTGCACTTGGCACTAGCATCTCAAGCCAAGCGCCTTCGTGCTCACTGTGCGACCTCACGTGTTGCTCGCACGTGAGAGGAGGTGCTTGACGGGAACTCGTGAAGTCGCACATTGAGCAAATCTTGTCTTGCGAGACTAGTTGTACAGGGTAGATCATGACCGTCTCAAGAGAGGAAACAGCCGAGCAGCTTCGTCGTCTTATCAGAGGACTGCTGAATAACGCCCAACGGCAAATCATGTCCTTAATTTCAGATAGATTCTAGCACGCTTGCTGATGTCAGCCTTTTCTGTGACAGTCTGTGCACACATATGAATCGATTGGCCGCACTAGATCTAGAGATAAATTCTTAAATACGAAATTCTCTTGTGTATGTTCGTGGAGCCGCAAGATATTTGGAGCAAGCGAGAGCTTCACCGAGTTCCGGAGTCGATGATTCGTATCAGGCAACCACCCTACAATCAAGTAGTGGTAGACCAAGGTTTTGTGTGACCTCTGAGCAGCTACAATACTTTCTAGGCCACGGGTTTACTGTTCCAATCATCGCCAAAATGTTAGGGGTTTCCGTAAGAACAGTTAGAAGGAGAATGACAGACTTTGGTCTTAGTTCACGTGCAAGATTTTCAGACATTTCAGATAGTGATCTTGATGCAGTTGTGAGAGAGCTAAAGGAACAGTATCCTCATTGCGGATACCGAATTTTGGACGGACTTCTCAAGGCCAAGGGGATTCTTGTCCAACAAATTCGAGTTAGGGAAGCTGTACTCAGGTGTGTAGTATCGAGACTCGTGTATTTGCACTCTACACTGTCTAACTCAACAAAGTCCGTCAAAACCAACTAGTATCTTCTACTGCGCAGGCGCCCCAAGACGCCTCCCCAAAACAACCCTAAACTATTACACCCCTTCCATCTAAATTTTCTAAGTTCCCACATTACTACCCTACAGATCCAGTCTTTCTGGAAGTCTCGAAATCCGTGCGGAACGCCGGTGGACAGGCGGAACGTCGGCAGCTCTCATTTCCAATTGTTGATCAGCCTCGGTCTCTGTTTGTTCTGTTTGCTAATGTTCGGTGACATCCGGAGCGTTCGTTGCTGTTGACAATCTTGTGCTCTCTTCTCCTTGCTGTTGGTCTACCCCACTGTTGGGACTGTCCTCCATCATTGCTTGTCCCTCTGGACTTTTAGTCTCGTTGTTCTCTGTCGAACGTGATCCACGTGTCGCTTGACTAACCGTCCGTCCTCTAACCTCACTCTGAAAGATAAGGGTCCCGTCTGACTCTCACCACGCCTGCTAACCAATCCTGGCCCTTGCCAAAGTTACGCACATACGCTGTTTGCCCCGTCTCCAGATTCCGGTAACTGCAAGATTTGTCATGATCCTTCCTTTGTTGCTCTTGTGCTTCCCTTGTCTTTCTTGCCAGGTCCGGATGTAGTAAGTCCAGGCAGCTTCTTGGTCTCCGTCCCATCAGAATCACAGCTGGTGCCTCCCCTGTTGTCGCGTGTGGTGTGATTCTGTACCAAAAAAGAAATTCATCCAGCTTCGTTTCCAGTGTTCCCTGTTCGTTTTTCATTCGCTTCATGGCTGCCTTGAATGTTTGAACCACCCTCTCAGCCAGCCCATTAGAGGACGGGTGGTAGGGTGCAGTTGTAATATGCACAATTTCCTTGCTCTTCATGAAGTTTCCAAATTCTTGACTCGTAAAGGCCGAGCCATTATCACTTACCATGATTTCAGGTAGTCCGTGGGTCGCAAAATAGACTGTAGCACCCGAATGGTAGGTCCAGTTGCGGGGGAACTCAGTGGTTTTACTTCCAACCATTTAGAGTACGCTTCTGACAGTATAACGAACCACCGCCCCAAGAATGGTCCAGCAAAATCGATATGTAATCTCGAACACGCCCGTTCTGGCTGTGCCCAAGGGTGAAGAGGCGCTTTTGGTGGTGATCGCTGATGCTCTTGGCATGTCCCGCAAGATTTTGCTATCTTCTCTATATCAGCATCCAATCCCGGCCACCAAATGTAGCTTCTTGCTAGGCTTTTCATTCTAGATACCCACGGGGGAGCCACATGTAATTCCTCCAACACCCTCGGCCACGCCTTCTGAGGTATAATGACTCGCGACCCCCACAGTACACAACCACCCAAGACATTTAGCTCGTGCCGGCGATTCCAGTAATGTCGAAGCTCGGAGTCTACTTCTCTCGGCCATCCACTCAACACATAATGCATGACAGTAGCCAGTTGTCCATCTCTGTCTGTAAATTGCCGAAGTTGTACAATTGTTATCGGTCTGGCAAAGGTCATTTCCAAGATGTGCAGTGATAGCACCGATTCACTAGGATCCTCTGTCACTTCAGGTTTTAACAGACAAAGGTAACCGACTGAGTGCATCGGCGTTGGCATTTGTCGTCCCTAGTCGATAACGTAGTTTATACTGATAGCCAGACAACATCATTGCCCAACGCTGCATGCGACCTGATGCCATCAACGGCACGCCCTTATTCTCTCCTAACAACGAGAACAACGGCTTGTGATCGGTAAGGATTGTAAATGCTCTTCCACTCAAGTATTGGTGGAACTTCTTCACACCGACCAGCAATGCGAGTGCTTCGCGGTCTATCTGCGCATATCTCCTTTCTGCCTCAGCCAAGCCCCTAGATGCGAAAGCGATTGGTCGCTCGGTACCGTCTCTTAGCCTGTGTGAAAGCACGGCTCCTACCTCGTACGGTGAGGCATCACAGGCTACGACGACTTCCTTCCTTGAGTCAAAATATATCATCACTTGGCTAGACTGGAGAGCCTCCTTCGCTCGTCTGAACGCTTCCTTATGCTTATCTTTCCACTGCCAACGTACGTTCTGACGCAAAAGCTGATACAGTGGAGCCAGCCTTGAAGCCAGCTTCGGTAAAAACCGGCCATAGTAATTAATCATACCCAAGAAGGATCGTAATTCCGTAAGTTGTGGGTTCAGGTGCAGCTTGAATAGCCATCACTTTCTTCTTGTCTGGTGCTAGCCCCTGACTGTTGATAGTGTGGCCTAAGTAACTGATTTCTTTCTGCAAAAACGCGCATTTATCCAGCTTTAGTCGCAATCCCGAGTTGGCTAGGCGTTGTAGTACCATTTCTAGGTTCTGCAAGTGTTCCTCCAGACAACGTCCTGTCACTAGAATATCGTCTAAATAGACCACTGTCATGGGAATATCCTGAAGGAGAATGTCCATTACCCTTTGAAAAATGGCTGGACCCGAGGCCTCCCCAAAAGGTAGGCGTTTGTACTTGAACAGCCCCAAGTGAGTATTTATGACTACGTACTTCTGCGACGTCTCATCCAGCGTCACCTGCTGATACGCTTGGCTCAGATCTAACTTGGTGAAGAACTGACCTCCAGCTAAAGAGGCAAATATATCATTGATCTTTGGCAATGGGTATTTCTCACAATGAGAAGCCTGGTTAATCGTCAACCTAAAGTCACCGCATATCCTGATTGAACCGTCCTTTTTTAGAACCGGTACTACTGGAGCAGCCCAATCAGAGAATCGAACGGCTTTTATAATTTCGTCTCGTTCCAACCGTCTCAACTCCTGTTCGACTAGCTCTTTGTACGCATATGGGACAGGTCTAGGCTTGAAAAACCGAGGTGCGGTATCTGCTCTCACTGCTATCGATGCTGTTGCTCCCTCCAGTAGTCCCATCTTCTCCTTGAATACTTGCTGGTATTTGGTGATGAGCTCCTTATGTTGGATCCTTCCTTCTTCATGTGAGGTTCTACCAGTGATATGGAGATGGAATATCTCTTCCCATTTCAGTTTTAGGTCCTGCATCCAGTTTCTACCAAACAAATTTGGACCCTTGCCTTTGACAATGATCCATGGCAGGGAAGCCACTTGCTGTTCATATCTCACTTTCACAGCTGTTTCACCAACCAAGTTAGTGATTCCCCTGGATATGTCTGTAATTGTACTTGTGACCTACACAAATCAGGGCCTTCCGTTTAGACCATAATGCCTTGAAAGTAGCTTCATTCACCAGAGTTACCGCTGCCTCAGTGTCTATCTCCATCTCTACCTTCTGCTGATTAATCAAAACTTCTACCTTGAGTGGCTTCACTTCATTGCCACGCCCCACTATGTGTACAGCGTTCATTGCCGTCTCTAACATTTCTTCTGATTCCTGGAAATCCTCTTCTTGGCTTATTTGGTGGGCTGCCTTTGATTCTCCTTGTTGATTTGACTGACTTCGGCACGCTCTCGCAATATGGCCCCGCTTCTTGCATGGCTTGGGAAGATGCCAACCCAAACAACGAGAACACTTACTCTTTCCTGGTGTATGGTCCCTCCTACTTGATGTCTGATGTACTGCCACTGGTGCTTGAGGTGCTGTTGATGTAAAACCACCTCGTTGCATTTCTAGCGAATTTTTCGCAGCTGTTTCCATCGCTCGAGCAATCCGTAGGGCGTCCTCAAATGTCAAGTTGACTTCTTGCAAGAGTCTCCGCTGAATCTTCTCTTCATTTATTCCGCACACCAGTCTGTCTCGTAGCATGTCTGAGAGAGTATCTCCAAAGGCACAGTCTGTCGATAATCGACGCAATTCCGTCACGAAATCCGCCACAGACTGACTTCTTTCCTGTTCAAACTGTTAAATCTAAACCGTTGTAGACTAACAGAAGGCTTTGATCTCACGCGATCTTGGAGTCTCTTGACGATGTCGTCATATTCGACTGCATCCAGTGTCTGCGGCGCGAGAAGGTTGCGGATGAGTTTGTACGTTTGAGCGCCACATGCGCTCAACAACACTGCCTTCCGTTGGTCTTTGTCAGTCACCTTGTTCGCCGTGAAGTAAAACCCTAGTCGTTCGACGTAGTGTTCCCATTCATCTTGAGTTCCATCAAAGGGCCCCACTTTCCCGATCATCGATGTCATGTTTCGTTCTTTGCCTCGTCGCCAACATGTAGTATCGAGACTCGTGTATTTACACTCTACAATGTCTAACTTAACAAAACTCGCCAAAACCAACTAGTCTCTTCTACTGCGCAGGCGCCCCAAGACGCCTCCCCAAAACAATCCTAAACTATTACAAGGTGTGATCCTGAAGGTGTTGCAGCTCGTTGGCTATGGGTGCGTTCGAATACTAGTTCCAGTTCTAGAACTGGAACTGCCAGAACTGTCAGAACTGTTGGAACTCTTGCTAGCAAACGAACGCTTAGAACTGTCAGCAAGTTGAGCATGCGCAAAGGCTCATACTTCCAGTAAATGTCATACAAAGTAGCATGACGTTTCTACTCCACTTGTTGTAGTCTGTTCGAACATCAGCAGTGCTTTCGCTTTCGGTTTTTTGGAGCTGCATGCGCCAAGAAGGTCACTGGAATCAGTCCCAAATGTCGTTCTTCTGGTGTTTGACAAGCCGATGGTCGCCACAAGTGTTCATTATAACAAACAAGAAGGTCCACAACGTCCTCAGCATCTGTACCCGTCATTTCACTTCGTCAATCTCCGGGAATTTTGCATGTAGGGCTTGACAGTTCTAACAATTCCAGCTCGCTAGGCAGAACTGCTAGAACTACCAATCGAACGCTATAGAACTTTACTCCCCCTACAATTCCAGTTGGATAATTGCAAGCATTTGTGGTATTTCTGTCTTCAAGTGTCTAGATGATGACTGACCAAACGACAGCATATTGCAACAATGTATACGCCTGGGACCAAAATAACGCCCATGCCCTAGTATACGCCCAGTATTACGGGCGAATACGGTATTACTGGAAGCTATAAAGCAGATGGATACACTGTTTATAAAGTATATTTCGAGTCACGACCTCAATTTTTCGTTACCGGTGGTCGGATAATGCGGATAAAGGGAAAGCCCCGGCAGTCCTTTTTGCTTCTGAACACACCCCCAAGCCTGGCGATGCAGCAGTGACAACAGTGAAGACTCGTAAGATGCACTGACATCCAGACTTTTTGTGGTTTGTGTAGTACAGACTGTCTATATTGCTGTCTTATTTGTATTTACAGGTATCAGATAGTCATCAATAATCTAGTCAAGAAAGGTTTGACAATAAAAATCAGCCACTAGTTGACAGGTTTTCGTTGTGTTTTGAGGGACTGCACTATTTGCAGGAGTTTTAACATACTGTTAATTAATTAAAGTGTGTTTATTGCAATTATTGCATGGAATTTACCTTAATTAAGAATGATTATAATTAACATATAATTACAATACTGCAACTGCAAATGGATTACTTTCGTGTACTTGTAGCTAGTGGAAGAAAGCACGTACTTTAAGGCAATGTTTTATAATACGTATCACTATATATGTGGAAAAGATTGTTTGTAAGTGCTGCATATATAACACTAAAGGTATCTGTGGATTATAAATTTACTGTATGTAGCACTATAAAATATGCGATGAAAAATTATTCAGAGTTTAATTCAATTTGTTTTTCCTGCTTATTTTGATGTCACTGTACGAAATTCTTCAGTCGTCGTATGTTGGTTTACATGCTAGAGAAGTAGGAGCTGCAGCTTTAACTTAATTGGCAGACAAAATAAGAAAGGACAACAAATAGAGAAAAGCCATGGAGATTACTGGTAGCATGAACGTTTATCACTTTAGCAGTGGAAACTTTAGGAGTATGGTCTCCCAGTCTAGTTTAGAAACTTTTAGAACTATTGCATGAAAGACAGCATATTTTTTGAAAGCCTGTTTTACTCTGAAGTGTGATAAAGAAATTGGATTAAAAATGTCTTATTTACAAGATGAGAAATAGAAATAATAGCTAATACATTCTAAGAAGTAACTAAGGAATCGAATTATGCTTCATTGTGCTCATCAGGTTTTGTGGTGTTTGCTTTGACCCTCCGTCTCAGGGTGAAAGATGTATGTACTGCAGTCTTCAAACAAAAGTAAGACTCTTTCATAAGGTCGACAATAAATTTTTCTAAATAAATTTGGACCTTAGCAGATCGAGCTGCTTAGTGCACGCGCGCGCGCACACACACACACACACACACACACACACACACACACACACACACACACACACACACACACACACACACACACACACACACACACACACACACACACACACACACAACACCATCATTCATTGTCCGCTACTTGTGTACCAGTTCACGACTTCTCTAGTGATTAGAATTCAATCATCTCTTGTATGCTTGTTCATGTGCATAGAGACCAATACGAGAATGACAATCTCGATTACAGCTGGCGCATACATATTGACTTGTAGTTACTACTTGTGCCGTTTGCTGATGTATGTGTCATCGTTCTTCTAATTTTTATTCTCTCATCCTCAAACTTCTTCAGACCAGATGACACTTTCTTCCTCCAAACCAAACGATCAGACGCCAGTGACTCTCAATTGTCCTGATTGATGCCCACATTCTGCAGATGATGACGCAACATGCCTTCATATCTAAGTTTTTGGCCACCAGTTCTTCTCTTAGCATTTAACAACTGTCCATAGAACACTTGCTTTGGTAGTCTTCTCTCATTCATTCTTGTGACATGACCAACCCATTGTAGTTGTTGTTTTGTTATCATACATTCAATCCCTGTCATACCAGATTGTTTCAGAACCTCACTATTTGACACTCTTTCACTCCAATGAATTCGCAAGATACGACGCAGACTACGAAGATGGAATTTTTCAAGTTCTTTAATGTTTCTCCTGTAAAGCGTCTATGATTGTGACCCATATAAGAGAGTTGTAAGAATGACTGCCTTGTACACTTTGATTTTAGTTTTTACTTTGATACCTCGATTAGACTCCACAGCTAGCCTTTTTTGAAGTGCACCATAATAATGATCTGTTTGCTTTTTGCAAGCGTGTAACAATGTCATTATTTACGGTGCAATCATCAGAGATGACACTACCAACATAAGAAAATGTAGATACTTTCTTTAATGCTTCTCCAGAAACAAAGATATTATCAGCTGTTGTTTCTGCTCCTGGAGCAGGTTGAAACAAACATTCTGTCCTTTTTATATTAATTATGTAAGCCGTACGACTATGCGTACATAGATGTACGTATACTGTGCATACATAATTCTGCTGTGATATTTTAGACTTTTTGTAAGTATGTAATCTTGGTAATATGGTGTGTGAGATGTACACGAATTAAAGACAGTGGTATTTTATTGCAAGTCATCTGACTTCCTAGTGTAGTAGACTGTTTTGTAGACAGAAATTGTTCATTGCGAGATGCAGACACTAATCTAATTGTTTTATTGTACTTTTCTAGAAATCAGCTGTTGGTGGTTGCACTTATGATATCAGTACTGGCATGTCAACTGGTGATAGCTGTACTGCTGATCATAACTACTATGGTCGTCAGCTGTTTCTGAACAATGTAACAGCCGCGTCTCTGTGGGTGTAGTATGGCATGAGAGCTTTGGATTACCTGGCTTCAAGAGAAGAAGTTGATGTCAAGAAATTGGGAATGTGTGGTTGTAGTGGTGGGGGAACACAGGTAATGTGAACATGTTTCTATATTGGTCAGTGATTGCCAAAATGTCTATCACAGAAAATGTGGCATTCTAGTTATCACTGTCTCATGAGTTGTATTAATTAATTAAACGAGAAACATAAAATTGATACAGATAGGATTGAATTGTTTCAGTTATCTCAGTTGCATTTCTGAATGAGCCACTTAGCAAGAGTGAGAGAAATGTATAGTACTGTATGAACGTGTAGTGATAAAAGTAGTTTATTATCGCTGGTATTATGTTGTTTCTGTCTGTGGTTTTGGGGGCTACAATTACGTGCCTCACATTGACACAGCATTAACTTAACTTAATTAATGTCTCTAACATGTACAGATCAACTTTATTGCCATATACTTTCACACATGTGCATGTTAGTAGCTGCATGCATGCATTGCAGGTTACTATGAAATGTGGACAGTGTTTCTTGCATCATGTAAATTAGCACATGCGTATAACTTTATGCATGTATACTTAGTTGCTACAATTAGTACACATGCTTCTCTCACAAAATTAGCTAAATAAGTTTGCTACTACTAGAATTTGGGGTTGCACGAAAATGGTAATGACTGCAAATTTTAAATTATTGGTATGTTATGTTGACAAGTCACGAGTGTGTATTTAGATGGTGTAGGATGTATATTGCACGGCAATTGTGCAATAAGTTACTTCTGGTTATAATATTGCACTCTCACTTATATCACACATCACATGACTATGGTATAAATTACTTATCCTAGCTGTAATTAAGGCTTTTGCCAGCACTCGGAGTGGGGTTATAGCCCTCAATAACCTGTCTCTATTGATTGTAAAGCCACATGGTGAGCTAATGATACGATAATAATAATACTTACACACTAATATTTTGTTTGCATTATGTGATTATCTGTTGTGTGCTAGTGTTGCTATTACTTATTTTGATTACATAACAAGGGAGAACAAATTGTCTTTTCCTATCGTGTCTTTCTTTTATATGTTTGAAGTTTGTGTTGATATGTAGACAGCGTACTTATCAGCTGTTGAACAACGAATTCAGGCTTCTTCTGTTGCATGCTACATGTCCACTTTTGAAGTTGATTTCATATATCAAGGTATGGAATGGATATGTCGTCATTACGTACCGTAGTTATACGTGAAAATTACGGCATGTTTTGATGGTGTGAGACAATGTAAATTATACATAGGGTCTGCTGATTCAGAGCAGCAGTGGATGCGAGGTTTACCTCGCATGCTTAATAAAGCAGATCTACTTGAAGTTCGTGCTGCAAAGCCTACACAGGTCCTTTTGACTACAGATGACTCAGATTCTCCTGTTCAAGGCGGAAGAGACTGGGTGAAGGTTAGACAATTATAACAATAGCAGATATTTTTATTGATATGAACCAATGGTGCTCTAGCTGCATGGTGACTATACTTTAAGTAGATAGCTGAATTGGTTAATGTACAACAAGTCTGAGTTTAGCATTCATATTAATGTTCAAGAGATGTGGTTTTTACAAGGAGACACAGACAGACAAAAACTGAGACACACAGATCGATAGACACATCTGAAAACATTACAATGATGCCCTGCTGTACATACTCTTTACAGAGGTTGTAAAAATGTAGATGCTACATCTGTTTGTTTACAGGAAGCTACAAATGCATTTACAGCATTTAATGCATCTGAGGACTTTGAGTTTTATGAGGCCACATGGCATCATGGATATGTTCAACCCAATAGGGAAGCAATTTATCAGTTCTTTCTCAAACAATTCAACGTGTCTGGCAGTGCAAGCGAGGAGAATATTCCAAATATTCCGGTCAAGGACTTGACAGTAACACCAACTGGACAAGTTGTTTGGTCCCTCAACAGTAAAACTGTGAACAATCTCCTTGTCACTGTTAGATAATTGATTTATTGTTTCTGCTTTTGCCATTTAATATTTATTTTATTACTGTAGATAACTTGCAGCAATGTTGGGCTGCTGAAACAGCGAAGAAGTCAAGGAGACAGTTGGATTTCATCACTGGCTGAAACAGTCATGAAGGTGTCTGGATTTGCTAACGTATCTAACAACAACAACAACTTATATCCACAAATGAATGCAACATTCTTAGGACAAGTTGGGCAACTCAACTAACCTATGGGCTTACAGTTGAATCTGATTTTGTAGATTATTGGGCAAGCATCGTGGGAACCCGGTGCATGGGTAGAGAAGTGGGCTCTTCCTGGGAAGGAGACTGTATTGTTGTAATAGTAATTCATTCTCAATTTCATCATCGAGCTAAGCCTTCACCGGCCTTCTTATATGTTTCTCGAGATTCAACTGCATCATCCTCATGTAAGAGTATTTGGTATATATTGTGGCTATAGCTGCACTTTGTGTTACCACAGGCGTGAAGTTAATGCGTATTGAATATCCTATTGCGTTATTTTGAAATTTACTAATAACGATCTGAATTATTTAGCTCATGGTTAATGGTAAGATACGTACATTAAAATGCTCAAGGTTTGTATGGGCATCTATTGAAGATGTGGAAATGTCAGGTAAAGGGCAACAGTTTGGGCTTGTGTTTACATGTCTGTTAGTATCAATGGTAAGAGTATGGTTGACAGAATTTGCCACATACTGTAGAAGTTGGAATGGGAGTGTTAACACCGGCATTAGTGGACAACATCGATTAATTTCATATTTAATTTCACTGTTATCTATTACTGTTGCAGCAACACTAAGAGCTGCTTTGGTGCATGACGTTCTTGTAAAGGGTGTGGTTGTGGTCGAGGTGAGTGTCTGTGGATTTGGAGAAACTGGGGATGCATTTGAAGGTTGGCCACATCCAAACATAAGGAGTGACGGGCATGTGTCTGCCCTTGCTATGTTTCTGGGAAAAGTAGTCCTGGCCTTCATGCTGCTGATATTCTTCTTGCTGTCAACTATATGCAAGTACATAGCCTATGTCGTACATACATACATACATACATACATACATACATACATACATACAAACATATACATATACATATATATATATATATATATATATATATATATATATATATATATATATATATATATATATGTATGTATGTATGTATCTGGAGGTGATGAATATAATTAGTATTCTTTTGTTTGAATAGTCTCGATTTGATCTTGTGTCGAGTGTTGTTGGTCTTGTTGCGGCTGATCATACAAGTGCTGCACTGCTGCATTTGGCAAACATTGTGCCAAAAGCTGTTCCATCTCTGGTAGTGATCAATGATGTCGTGTCATATGAATCTCTTGCTTTATCACAGTTTTACGATACTCCAACTTGGATGGAGGTAAGAACAGACACCTATATTTATGTTGTAGTAATTTAATCACTGGTATAGGTAGGTCCCTGGTGTACTTGCAAACTATGATTTAACTGACTTGATTGCTGGCATGGTTCCTCGACCAGTAACTGTGATTGGCTCAACAGATGCATTGCTCAATCATCTGTCTGAGAATGGTCAGACATTACCCATTCTTGCTGTTCGATCATGCTTGTACTGTACATATGACTCTTTTAGACATGATGGCAGCATGTGAGTTTGCAATGTCCATTATGAAAACAAGGCAAAAGGAAATCTTTGTCTGGTACCTGGACATCACAATGCAAACGACATCGCCGCTCTTGTTTTTAGACACTTTTTCATATTGATTATTAAATTGTGACATTTACAAAACTATTGCTACTTCAGAGACTGCTAATGGTGGTCAAGTCTGTCATATGACATCGGCTATTATGAAGCATTCTTGTTCTTGCTACTGCCAAAAGCAGTATGATTTCTGAAGCTCCCAGTCATGCAGTCTACAATATTTTTACCAGAAACTTAGTACATGAATAAGTTATGAATTCCATTTGACAACTTGGCAGTGCATGTTCAGAATGCAGATGACGAACTATTGCCCTGGAAGTATCTAGCTAAAATTATGCTGTAAACCATAAAGACTGTGTAAGGCATTTTTCAACAGAATATCAATCAAAGTGTTTGTGGTACCTCTGCAATGGATCTGGAGCAAATTGCTATGGTACTAACATACTCTAAAGTAAAAACTAGTTCTACACAGTGACAACATACCGTTAACAACCGCTGCTGGTTCCACTATTACAGTGTAATAGACATAGTCTGTTTTGTTGGTTTCAGAAGTCCAAGAATTGTTTCTGCTATTCTGAGGTTAAATAACTTGACTAGACCCCAAACCATGTCAATTAATTAATTAAGTATTAGTCATAGTGGTGAAGTTCTAGGAATAAATTCATGTGTTTGTCTATGTGTCAGACTATGAGTGTGACTTGGCACCACTATGTTTCTATGTTTCTTTGTCATTACACAAAATCTTTGTTTCTTGTAACGTGTAATGCTGCCTCTGCAGCTACACCAAACCTCGTGACGTTCGACATGCAAGCAAGTGGGTCAATTCAAATTGAGGAAAATGTCAAGCCACATACTGTATTATGGGGCTTCCATAGTCATTTCCTGGGCAATTGTCCCGTTTCAGTGTAATTGATGCAAGCAGAGCTATCTGTGAGTAGAACCATAGTTAAATATTACTATGGCTTTGGGTATAAACATAGCCTTATCGTAAACTAATGGGAATGGTTACCTAGTTGCTTTAGCAAGTGACACTAATGAAAACATTTTACTGGGCAAAGTCGTCACAGTTTCTCAACCCACATGTATGTATAAATGATTGGCTAGCCACACTTTTCACATGTATAAATGTGTAACAAAATACAAACACCAAGAACTCATGCTACATTACACACCATGTACCACGTATGCCATGTACTGTCTTGAGAGATGGTACAGTCGAATACAAACATCAATACTAATTTTACCAATTTCTCACAGTCTAGTGTCAGTGATCGAGATCCTTCTCATTTCATAGTGTTCTGATGCAGATGATTTATCCGGTAATGGCTCACTGTCATCATCGTCATCTTCACCTAGTAGGGTTCCACCAGTTCGAAGAGCAAATATCAAGTCATCAAATTCTTGGGATTCAGGCTCATCAAGTGGTGAAGAGACATGGAGAGCTGGTTCACTTGTTAGTGGGGGTGGAGGAGTATCCGTAGGCAAATCATGCCAAGGACCCTGTAAAGGACAGCTACTAAAATTTAAGTTGATTAAAAGCGATATTGTACTGCTACTCACAGAATCAGGAATGAGTGCTCTCCGAGATCCTTGGCTGCCAATGCTTACATGTGACACTCTCAACTCTGGTGGCAACTGGTCCATGGGAAAGGTTTCAGTTTCAGCAGGATAGTAGCTTCCTTTGCCTTTCATATTTTTCAGTTGAGCAAAAAGATACGCAAAAAGGACGTAAGCAGCCTACAAATCATTTCATGTCATGATCAACACAAAGCCACAGAAAGAATGATGAATGATTCCACTGACTAGGACAATGTTGAAGATCATAAAGAGTATTTCTGTTACTGTAGTTGATATAAGCAGATGTAGGCCACCCATGATCCACACAAGAACAATCAGTGTAACCAGCAAGAGCAGCTTAGGGACTTCTTGTCGATTGTCTGTATTGCGGTAAATGTCATCATATTGCTTCCATCTTGAAGGAAACTGGTATGCTTGTGTAAACACCAAACAAACCACCAAAAGGCACAGTAAAGCAGGCAGAACAACAGCAGCCAACCCAGCATACACATTGGGAATAAAGCAGCTAAAGGAAATGTGCGCATTATATGAGAAAGACATGAGTGTGTGTGCATGTGTGTGCATGTGCGTGTGTGTGTGTGTGTGTGTGTGTGTGTGTGTGTGTGTGTGTGTGTGTGTGTGTGTGTGTGTGTGTGTGTGTGTGTGTGTGTGTGTGTGTGTGTGTGTCTACATCCTGTAACATACAGATCTCCATTGCCATGGACATCTCCATAAATCTCTTCAATTTTCCAGTCAAGTTGATATTTTCCAATCAACATGTACAAGCCAAGTGTTACCAGTGGAATCACTATCAATGCACAATCAGCTCATCTACAAACACCGACCAAACACGCCTGGTTGTGCATCACTTACACCATCCAGCAATGACGTAATAGAAATAATAACGTTCAGTCTCTTCATTGCTTACAACAAGTGTCTGCCAGAGGTTGATTGACTAAATGAAAAGTCTAATGACCAGGTTTATATAAATATGATTATTGGTGTCCAACATACCAAAATCATCATCCAGATAAACTGTGCAAGACCAAAATAGTGAATTAGCGCACCAAGTGCAGCACATGAATCAATTGAAGCACTTTTGCTCTCAAAAATAGTTACAACTAAAACAATCTAGCACAAGACAAATATGAACAAACTAGGTCAACTACTGCATCAAATTTGCCAACGCTGACTTTGGACAGTACCTCGGTTATGAAGAGTGCAAAAAGAAGATGCATCACGAGTTTAAATGCAGTGAGCATGCCCCCTTGATGACAGCACGATGCAAAGTGGCTGACAGCCCATACAATAAACAGAACCACCTGATATATGGACAGACAATATGTTGTGAAAGAAAACATATTTTTTGCACAAATAGCTTATACCAAAGCAACAAAACATGACACTTGAATCGTTGGTCCCCATCCAACTCGACTGTCTGTCTCACCACGAGCAGCAAAGTCAGCCAAGCGATTGCACTTGCACACTATGTAGTTCTGATCACTTGTTGTTGTCTGTTCCAACATACATTAGAATTTACCGTTCTGATGCACTAAAAAGTAGGTTAGACAAACTTGTTTAGAACATGAATCAGTCAACCATCGTCCGGCATCATAATTCCAAAACAGACATCTGAAAAACAACAATGAGCTTTACTACCAACTTAGAAGACCAATGCATTAAGAAATACAAGATTGTGAATGTAATTGCACTACTCAAAGCACATCTTTTTAAAACATAAATTACATCATAATTAATTAATAACATTGTCTATTGACTAAGATTAGTAAGTAAGACAAGACCTTACAGATTTGCAACACTACATTTCCAAGAAGAGAAAATTCAACCATAAACTCTTGCTGGGCATGCACACATTGAGGCTTAAATCTATATTCTTCTGCACTAAAATATAATCCAACTAATAAGTGTCGTTGCACTTATTCAATAGTTTACCATATGATTTAGTTCAAGAAAGCTCAAGCAACTACCATGTTTAACAGCAATTTGCGCAAGTAATTAGCTTAATAGCACAAGAGAGTTTCTGGAGAGTGAGTGTCATCTGCTGCTTATGCAATCTTCATCCAAATAGTTATACCAATTTTCTTTCAGTGACAAGAGGATTACAAGAAGCCTTTCAATTAAGTTCAAAGTCACTGCAATTTGTTTGCATTTGCTAAGCAATAAACGATTACCTAAGCTGGATGATTTCAGAACTATATTTCAACAAGATTCCTAGAACCATCGATGTCAAACAGTAAGTCATCACTATATAGGCATAGCAGTGCACTAAAAACTGGTACAAGATATTGATTTTAGTTTACTAAAGTTAATTGAAAAATATATTGTTCAAAGAAAATATATCTTAATTCATATCTCTATTTAGTTAGCTAACGTTACTGTTTTACACTTTCAAACCAATAACAATAATACAGAAAGTTTTCAAGCTTAAACTTGTACAGTGAACCTTTACTGAGTACATGTTTGAGGCTCTGAATATCTAGCTGCACAGCCCACTGGGTAAAGGTCTTACTCTCCGCTGTTTGGTGATACTCTTCGTTCTGTATTGATTTGATACTTGACATTGTTTTCAAGATTCTGCAGTTCACTGGACTCAACATTCATACCAACAGAAAGTATATGAGGATCACCACCATCCTAAAATGCATACGTATCATCATCAACTGTTGTGATGAAGGCACACTTTGATGGTAACTTACATCCAAATTGAAAATTGGATCACTGCTTTGAAACCAGTTGTCACTTGTAAAGTCCAAAAAGTACAAATCCCGACACTAAATTTATAGAGTTTTCAACAATTGTTATTCATGAATAACTCAACCACATCATTATAGAAAAACATAACTGCATCATAAATGAAAAGTAACTAGCTAAGAATGATAGGGCACACAGAAACAGACACTCCAACGCTTTAACAACAAAATGTAACTAGTTAATCTACTTAAATTGCTGCTAGTTCACAATATCTGCCGGAGATGTGCCATACTGTGCTGAACTCTTGTCCGGCTAGCCTAGCACCAGATCCTCTCGTGCCGTCATGCCCGGTTCCCATATAACACGACAACACCCTATGTCCGGCACTGTCCGGTGGACAAATAGCACCTCCTTCCATACATGCAATACATCATCATCACTTGAAAAATTAGAATGAACATCTGCAATAAATAGCTTTTTGTTCAGTTGTGGTACAACAAAGCTGTCAGAAAAAAGAGGAAACACTTCTGCTGGTGTTATTACACTGAAATCTCGGGGTAACAAATTTGTGCCACTTTGTGTGTTGCTCATTGGATGACATGTCTGCATCACTTCCTGTAGCAGTCCGGCTGCTTTATCTAGTGGCCACTGCTGCAATCCGATTGCTACTCTGGCCGTAATCTGGCTGCCACTCTAGCCGTAATCTGGCTGCCACTCTGGCCGTAATCTGGCTGCCACTCTGACCACAATCCAGCTGCATAGCATGGCGTGGCACCTTTGAAGTGGTTACCCGGTCCAAACTGGATTACTGTCCGGCAGATATTATAAACTAGGCTTAACACATGAAAGAATAGGCAAGCTAACAAGCAGGCAGATAAGAAAGCAGGTAAGTAAACTCATAAATATCAACCAAAAGACACGGCCAACAAAACAACAGCCAAAGAAACTAACAAACAATAGCATATACTTACTTCAGCAGATGAGCCAGTGTTTTGCTTCACTACATTGTCTGGCAAAGTTATAGTGTCACCTTGGCTATAATAACAATACTGACAATATGACTATGCTCACTTCTACACCAAGCTGATGTGCTCATACCGTGATGTAAACATCCTCGTGTTAATATCAGCTGGTTTTGCTCGCATAACCATAACAGCAAGCAAAGTCTCTTCCAACTTCACACTAAGTTCATATTATTGAAAGTTAAAATAAATAAATCATTGTTGCACAAATGCCAGATTACATCCTTGGGTTTGTTGAAAGACAGTCATCATGTGCTACAAGTGAGAAAGCAAACTTCTGAAGAGTGAGAGCTATTACTGACTGACCCCTATAACAACAGTTATGTTGATTGCATGATTAGCTACAGCTTGATGATATATATTACCTAAAGCTGGAAGATCCCAACATGTAGTTGAAGATTGACATCATCCTGGTGACTATCTGGTCATTGTCCGAGTAGCTATAAAATGTCAACAGCTGATGTAGTCATTATCTAATTACCCAGTACTGATTATCTTTGAGGCAGGCTCGTAACTCCTGTGAATATATAGTAAAATAGAGATACCAGGGTTGGTGTAAATGGTACACATATTGGTACGCAATCAAAACCAACAACAAATTATAGACAAACTGATCTGTAAGCAGCCTCATTTGTTGCAGTATAGAAAACATAAAGTGGCATTACAGAAAGCACACAAGCCCATCAGCCCATCATCTTTATAACAAACAAGCCAATCACAAGGCACTTCTTACCATTTGGTGTGTGTGTGTGTGTGTGTGCACGTGTGTGTGTGTGTGTGTGTGTGTGTGTGTGTGTGTGTGTGTGTGTGTGTGTGTGCACACGTGTGTGGTGCTATAGCTCAGTTGGTCAGAAAGTCATATTATGGAGTGAGTACATCTGTTACCCTACAGGGTTGCCAGTTCAAGTCTCAGTGATGGCAAGCTATGATATCATTTCCTTGGGCAAGAAACTCAAAGACAATTGCTTCTCTCGACTCAGGAGTATAAATAAATGAGTACCTGGTCTTTGACTGGGATGGCAAAGGCGACAAAGTCCATCAGCCACTGGGGTCTGGGTGAGACTTCAGCACAGTTTGCAGTTGGGGCACCTGTGAGTACCTGGCCACGCTCCAAGAGATTGCTTAGCACGGCCCATAGCTCCTGCATAGTTCACAGGAACCCAGCCATGTGGCTGGGCGTGTGACTGTCTAACAGCAGATCCTTATCCATTTGCCATTTTGTGTGTGTGTGTGTGTGTGTGTGTGTGTGTGTGTGTGTGTGTGTGTGTGTGTGTGTGCACGCGCACGTGTGCTTGCGTGCGTGCAGACATACCACTAAGAAAGCTCTAGAGCATAACTCTGGTGTGCATGTATGATTCATACACTTGTCAAAAGCCTTTAATTCAGTCCCTAGACATGCTGTCTTTCAGTTATTGAGAAATCATAGAGAAGAAGAAGTCTGTAGGTTGAATGTTGACATCTATGATAACACCAGATATGCTGTTAAGACTAAAAGTGGGAATTCAGACTGGTTCAGAATAACCACAGGGGTAATTAAGACAAGGCTGCTGCTTATCTCCTGCTCTCATCAATATCCATATAGACAAAATGAATTTGTGAAACTATCTCTTTGACTGTTGGTACTATAATTATAGTATTCAGATTGAATGAAAACTAAAGGTGGTCTATACATACATAGAGCAGGAAAGTATGCAGATGACTTGGCTCTCATGTCAAAGTCTCGTTGTGGTTTGCAACAATCTGTTTGTAGTGGGATATAATTATCAACATTGAGGAGACAAAAGTCCTAAGTGTGGGACATGAAAGAGCTGTCATTTTCATTGACGCTCATCAGTTATAAAAGTTGATGACTTTCATTAGCTGGGCAGTGTCATCCACAAATCAGGTGGTTGTTTCAAAAAAATTGACAACAGCATTACATTAACTACTAACAGAAACAAATGTTTATTTAAAAGGGTTTTGAGAACAGTGAAATTGAGACTATACTTAGACTTCCGATCGCCAACTCTGTTACATGGCTGTAAGACATGGCCAGTAACTTGTGAGAATATTAATTAAATGGTCATCTATCCTTCATACGAGATGTATTACAACAATTCCAGATCTATCACTATGGCATAAGATTATCAATAAAGAGAACCCTTGCACAGCAAAAGAAGACCCTATTGAGTAACAGCAAAAGAAGACCCTATTGAGTAACAACAAAAGACAGAGATTGCAATGGCCAGGGTATAAAATTTGTTTAGAATGAACAATAGCCGACCTCAGAAACAGCTGTTACGCACATGTGATTCTCATGTAGATAACAATTCAACTAAAGCAACCTAGTTTCCCCCACTGTATCCTATACATTTTGTTAATGAAAACAATAGCTACAGACCTTAAACCACAAACAAACAGCGCAACACTATAATATAAAAGTATATACTTGAATTTGCTTAAATTTGACTCACTAGCTAGATCCTTTTTCAGATACCAATTGTAGAACTTTCAAAAACAAATTCAGGTCTTCAGTACGCTGTCCATTTAAGACAGTTACGTTTGTTTGGAGCTTTGAAACAATACTGCATAGTTGCAACATATTAATATTGCATAATTCTATATATATACATCTTGCCAATTGCACCTGACAAATGTCTCCCCAGACATGGCTGTAAGAGTTTCAGATTCCAACTGAAAAAGAGCCAAGGTCAAACTTTCTTCACGCGGTGTGATTCTAACTCTTGATTCTGAAAATTGCCCCAACCTGCAATAGGCCAATTACTTCATTAAACAGAGAAACCCTTTGACACACACACACACACGTGCGCACGCACACACACACACACACACACACACACACACACATGGACGTACATGCACAAACACACACAGATGCACGTACACGCACAAACACACACACACACACACACACACACACACACACACACACACACAAACACACGCACATGCAAACACACACACGCACACACACACACACACACACACACACACACACACACACACACACACAACCAGCAGTACACTTGTAGTAAAGCAAGCACACCAACCTAGTGCCATCAGATGGCATACTAAGAGAGACAAAAAACACCTTGATGTTACCACTGCTAGTTTGCCGGCCCAAACTAATAGTAATTGCTTTTTGAGTCTACAACCAGCACACAATAATCATAATCAATTTTTCACATTACAGTGCTGACTTAAGATAGAACATAATACCTCTCCAACTGCAAACTCAACCAATCCATCTTTATACACATAATCAACACCTTCTTGAGCTGCCACTCCTTCTGTAACTCCTACTGTCAAGTCATCATTGCTTCCAGCTTCTCGCGTAGCATAGTGTACTGTTGCCTGTCCCAAGGTTCCAAAATCTCGTTGAATGAAAAGAGTAACAAAACGTGCATTCTCGGAAAAAGTTGCTTGTCTAAATACAAAATGGTCACAAAAATAAATTATCTAAGATAGCACACAACTAAGCAAGCTATGGTTCATGTGATAAACTGCTACTGTGCAAGGAAACAGTTAGTACAAACATTAACACAGTCAAATAGTTATAGACATAATAAAGATGAAAGTGAAACATTAGCTTGATAAAACACAACCACGCCTAAACATTGCAAAAAGTTAAATAAACCATAAAGAAACTGCAAATTCAATTGTCTATAACTTCATGTATAATTCAAGTCTGTCATTAGCACTTTAGAGTTACCAGAAGATGCATGGAGTCCCCAACCAAACTAAGCATGCATACACAACAAGAGAAGTTCTATAGCAAGCACCCCAAATATTCTGTTATATGATGCATACAAGCACAAACATCAACGCTTGTCCAGGCAGCTTGCAAGTGAAATAAAGTTTCTTTAACACAAATACCTTGAGCTATCTGCAAATTGGAAAACACCCAAAGCATCATCACTTGCTTCAACAGTCACGTTGATAGTGTTTCTGTCATTGTATATGTTGGATCCCGTGCTTGGATTAGTAAGATACACTATAAAGGAATACCCATTCTCCGGCGTCTACAAGAATTAAAGCTAGCAAAATCTTGGCCAACAAACAGATCTAATGATCATCTCACCTCATCAAACTTTAGCTGTAAACGAAATGTAGTAGTTGACTGAGCAGCGCCAAAACTGGCTGTCCCAAATGTACTGGATTCAAAATCGTTTCTAATAGTCAGAGATGTGGTGTCACCAAACCGTTTAGCAGCAACCCAGTCAACCTAAACCCAATTAATGCAACACTTGTGCTAACAATATTACAAGCTACTCCTAGTACCTGTGCAACACCAAAGTCTCCACGATCACGAAAGACGACAATGTCTGCATATGCTAATAATACGCAGCAACTGTTTAAAATAATTTGGACTGGTATTTGTCAATATAAATATACATCTTGCAATGATGTCTTCATTAAGTGTCACACTTAATGTCTGAAATCCAATCAATCCATTCGGTTCATCATTCTGTTGAATAAGAACTGCAAAAACCGTCTGAATAAACAAACCAAAAAATAGTTCAGTTTGTAACATACTGCATTAGAGTTTCAGAGCATACATTAAACTGGCTATGATCCGTTGCAGTTCCTAGTCTTGCTCCACCAGTTGGATTGATGAGCTCAACATAAACATTCTCGTCTAACTCAGCAATATCATCATTGTACAGCACAAGAGTAGTAGAGAGTTCACTCACACCTTCCTATAGTAAGTTACACAACTTTCACAATTATTATCATATTTCATATTTGTAAGTTCTGTTCTACACATACATTAGTAAAATCAAATACATGTATTTCTATGCAGTCCTAATTTCCTCTACTGTACACTGTACACAAGTGACTGTAACAGGACAGTCACAACAATACTGTTCCAAGTCACACAAGTGTCATGGGCTTTCTGACATACTGCTAATCAGCCCACAAATCTTAGTATATAAATGTAACCTTGTCAACTACCTGTAACTTTATTTGCTGATTTTACTTGTACTTACTGCAAAGATGACTTCTTCGTTTAGTCTCTGATAGTCTACATTTACTTGTGTTGATTGTCCAGTTGGTCTTCTATTGACATTTGTGTAGTTTGTCCACATTTCACCTCCACCGAATGTCCTTACTAGAACAGCTACTGTACCAAATAACCCCCGATGGCGAACAATGTGTATTGTAACTCTCGTTCCACTCCCTGTATGATCCTCCTCTTTAACAATTGCCTGACTGTTTTTGAAACTAAACACTCCGTGTGGATTGTCATCATCTGTAATTGTCGCGGTTAAAGTAGTGGGTGCAATCAATCGTGGAGAGGGAACTAAATCTACACAGCAAAAAATCAATTATATTAGAATAAAACATTAAGCAAAATAGAATAGTAAGCACTTTGAGTGGCTGGCACTGTGTTTGTGGACAAAAGATCAACAAAAAATGTTTCATTGTCTTCAGGTATACCATTGTTGACAATGAAAATGTCAACAGTGGCACTAGTCTGTCCAGACTGCATTGCCAAAGTAGTATGAACAGGTTTAAAGTCTTCCCCATTATGAGCATTAAATTGGTCCGATCCACTGGTTCGATTACGAGTGGAATATTCTACTGCAATTATCCCTTCTGAACCATACATCCTCCATACTGTCAATGTCATCTAAATATATAGGTAGTTTCATAAACTTGAATATTTTAAGTTGTCTGAGTTAAACGCATACTTTACTGTCAACGCCTTCTGTGACTCTAACCAAGTCAGATGTTGCAATGGTGATGACACCATGAGGCTCAATGATAGCTTTGTTTCTGTTTTGATCAATGACAGCTCCTCCCTCAACAACATTAGAAATTGAAGTCAGACGAACAACAAAGACTTCTGACAAACTCGGAGGAGAAGATGGATCAGCCTAAATAACAAGCATAGTAATCTGTCTGTGTGCAAGTGCCTCACAATCATGTAGCAACCGCGAAAGTACCTTAACAAAAAAAGTCTTAGATGATTCACCATGTACAAATCTTAAAATGCCTTGCTTTGGAGAGATGCTACCATCACTAACTGATGAGTCATTTCCTCCTGTCTGCCAGTAAACATCACTATTCCCAAATAACCCATCACGGGTTACACTTAATTTGACATTGCTCTGTCCGGTTGCAACAGCTACAAAAAGGACAGTCAAAAATAAGCACTCAAACGTACACATTTTCAGAATACTGACTATCATCTACAGTTGCTTGCAGGGACATGTCAACAAATCGAAAGACAGAGTTGGCAGATATTTCTGGTACAATGACAGTGACTGATGCCATGTGATCCAATTCTGGCGGCTGGTCATTAGCTATGATAATATTCAGCATCATTGCCATCAAGAGTACAACAATAACAACTCTCTAGTGAGTACAAACCTCCAGCTGTCAGTAGCCGTACTAAAGTTAGTGTTATCTGGAAATTCTCCCCCACAATCAAAAAGGCATTTGCTGAAATGTTCAAGCTGTGTGTCAGCTAAAACACAAATAATATAATAACCAACTGCTGTTTTAAGACCAACTAGCAACAACAATAATATTCCTTATCATCTTTAACGTTTTCTAAGTTTGCAAAAGCATTTCTATTTGCAATGAATTGTAGTTTGCAATTAGACTCACACATGCAGCCATAAATGTCAGTAGATAGAGGTACAAACCTTGGTAAAATTGACACTGCCTCTCAAGAATAAGGTTCAAATCTAACAGTGACAGATTTTAAGTACACATGCATGTTGTTTGCAGTACATCATGAAGTAATTCCTTACAAGTAATTCCTTACAGTATAATAACCAGCGTATGAACGTACTGTAATGCTGTCAACATTTGTAAAACAGATCTTGTAACCTAAAGCTAGCAGCTACCTGTGTTTGACCATCTTGAATCACAACACTGCCTGTTGCAGGAACATACATTGACAAAGTTGTCTGCAAAATCATCAACCTAATCAATGCTTTTCCTACAAATGATGTCATTTGATCATCTCACTTGGCTGTATGAAACAGCAAAATCCACCTCAATGTCTCCAATTGTTCCTTCTCTTCGTTGCAAACCAAACAGTAACTGTCGTGACGGCTTTGGAGACCCTTCATTTATGATGGTCAGTGCTTGCTGACCAGAGAAGCCAACAATACCATGAGGGAGGTCATTAGCTCTATAGCAAAAATTTAATATTATCTAACCATTTTACAATAATATTGTAACAAAACATGAATGATACCGGACAGTAAAATCAGCCTGGCTGGTTGTTCCAATCTTAGCACCACCACTTGCAGATGTCAGCTGTACTCTAAACGTTTCTCTCAACTCTGCCTCAAAGTCTGGCAAAATGTTAATTTGGATGCTGCTGTGAGAGCCTCCCTCAGAGAAAGAGACATTTCCAGCTGTAGGTGTTATGTCAAAATTCTGAATGACGTTAACAACAGACCAAAAAACCTATACAGAACATCACTCTATTACGTCAGGCACTTCTTAATTATAACATAATTATATACCAGAATGTCTCCAACAGTTCCCTCTGTTCTCTGAACTGGAAGCGTCACAGTGGCTAAACTTGCGTTAGGTTCACGTACCTCCTGATTGACCAATGCTTCAGCAAAAAAGTTAATAACACCAAAAGGTTCTCCATGAAGTGGAATCTATGTGAACAAACGTAGTATAGCAGTTCAAAAGATACACAGGCTGAGATAACGTGAGCAAATAAATTGAGCACAGCAAGCTATAAATTCTAAAAGCAATCAGTACAAACAAGAAACAAGTACTGTAATTTTTATGATTAAAACTTTCTAACTTCAAACACTGATGTTAACTGGTAAAACCAGATATTCAATAACATCTCTTCAGCTAGGTTGTGGTGGCACAAGTGCCTTTACAATGGCTTTTACCTGCACACTAAGCCTGGCTGTGCACGAAATGACTACAGCAGTTACAAACACTGCACTGTGTACAGGACTGTGTCACAAGTAACTAGAATTCACCTGTGCAAGCAGCACCGTGCAACTACATTTAATTTAGAAGTAATCAGTACCAAAGTATTACAAGTAGTTTTAGTATTAGTATTAATTAAAACAATATTCACAAAACAAGCAATATTCACAAAACAAGCAGTATGTATGATATAGACTTCTAAATATCTAGACTACTAGTACTATTGCAATCAAAAAGCAATTCACTGTTATAAAGATAATGCTACATCATTATAAATGTCTGCCATAGCTCTTACTGTTACTGTGATGTTCGCCTTTGTAGTGTCCAACAGTGCTCCACCAGCCACACTAACCAGTCTAACTAAAAATGTCTCTTCAACTTCTGCTCGATCGTCAGCTAGTACAACAAGTGGTACAACCCCCATCCTAAATAACAGACACCAAACCACCAATCAATTGGCTACAACCTCAGTCGAACAAATCAGACTGTCTAAATGCTAATACGCTTCAGTTGTAAACTACAACACTAACACAGTGACAATGCTTGGTTGCACACTGTCAAATGCTAACTATATATAGCTGTACTTAGTCTGTCACCTCTTTGTGGTGCATTCATGTATGCAACAAGTTCAAGGCTAAAACTAACTAAATGAAAGCACCTGAGCCACCAAATAGAAATACACCAAAGACAAAATGTTATTTGTGAACAGAGCTTGCAATGTGGCAAGGCATTCATGAGGCAGACCACGGCAACCAGTGGTTAGCGAAACATATTATGAACCCACCTTACTTGATCTTCAAAACTTCATTTATATTGAAAAGCATAAAAAGTGTTAGCACATTTTGAAATCTAACTCTACCCATTGCTTTGGTCATGGAAAATCTAATTCTAGCTGATTGTCAAAGTCTAGTGTTAAAGAAAAACAATATATCTTCTATTTCAGCAATTTAGCAGCTGCATGAAAACAAGATACAAGTAACGTGTTTTATTTGCATTACACTAATACTTTAGTTCTAATAAAACTCTAAAAATTTGAACATAAGATTGAACCTCAATGTCAACACTTCTTTCATGCAAGTACAGTTAACATGAAATAATATAAACCATTTCTAACAATATTAATGACACAAAATCTACGTTTTTTGTCTAGTATAGCTTTATAATTAAATAGTGCTATCAGATCATTTATTAGATAATGACTGTGCTAACCTTTGCCCATCTTTGATAACAGTAATGCCTTGAGAAGGCATCACGTCCAAAAACTCTCTTCCTGATTCTGGACCTGTCACAGTCCATGATATCTATAACAGTACAACATTTTACACAACTAATCACACAACACACACTTTACACCCACTTCTATCCTTCCAACGTCTCCAGCTGTACGATAAACAGTCAGATTGACAGGTTTGTTGCCTTGTGTTACATTTGGATTGTTAACTATAATATTGTTATCCATTCTGTCATCAAACCCAACAATTCCACTAGGATCATCATTAGCTGCAATTGTGATCAATGCTGTGGCATCATCTCCTAATCTTGCTCCTCCTTGAACACTCAATAGTCTGATCTGGAATCTTTCCTGCAATTCTGGTTCTTCATCATTAATCACAACAAGAGACAACACTGCTGAAGTTTGACCAGGTAAGAACACTACCCTACCCTGTCCAGCAACTCCTACTGAGTAATCAAGTCCCTGCCCTAATGCGGTTATGTTGACTGCTTGATGCATTACACTGACTGTACCAAATGTTCCACCACTACGGACCAAAGTGAGAGTCCAAACTCCAACATCTTCCAAAATATCAACAAGAGATGAGGCAGTATCAAATTCAATGACACCATTGGGATCATCATTTGCTGATATGGTGACTGATAAATGTGCAGGCGATCCTAACACAGGTGGTATGTCTACTGTATGACCATTGATAACCGATGTGTTCAGTTGGCTAGATATCAATTCAACAAAATTCAGAGACACAGAAAATGATTCATCCAGCTCAGGAGTAGTGTCATCTATGATTTGTAGATCAACTGAAGATGTCTGAACTCCTTGGGGAATGTCCACATCTAAAGTAATGAGAATTAAATGTATTTTGCAAACATCTGGTAGCTATAAACAGTCTACAACATTCAATTCATGTAAGCTAAGCCAAACTTCTATTAATTAAGCGAAATAGCTATGTATCCATCCATGTCTTATAATATACCTCCTATATCAATACTATACAATAATATACAATCAATGGGTAAGTTCGTTAGTAACTGCATGCTTAGGAAATACCTTCTGATTACTGACTTTTGCCTAAGCATCACAACAGACCTAGATTATACTGTGTATCATATATTTCTGTGAATATAGCCCCATGCTTGAACTCTGCTAGATGCTTGAACAGGAGCCCATGGACACTTTCAATCTACATAACATAACCAAATAGATCCACTAATCATTTGTACCCTTAACTGCCCTGTCTTAATTAACTTAACTGCTCACAGTCTTCAGTGCGCACGCACACACACACACACACACACACACACACACACACACACACACACAGACACACACACACACACACACATGCATGCGCACACACACACACACACACACACACACACACACACACACATACACACACACACACACACACACACACACACACACACACACACACACACACACACACAATGGCAAGTGGCAAATGAATGAGGAGCTGCTGTTCGTTACGGTTACACCTCCAGCCAGTTGGCTCGGTTCCTGTGCACTACGCAGGAGCTATGTGCCGTGCTGAGCAATCTCCTGGAGCATGGCCAGGTACTCGCACAAGCACCAACTGCGACGCCAACTGTGGTGTGGACACTCAAAGTCCCACCTGGACCCCAGTGGCTGATGGACTTTGTTGAAGTTGGGGCTTTTGCCACCCCAGTCAAAGACCAGGTACTCATTTATACTCCTGAGTTGAGAGAGGCAATTGTATGAATCTCTTGCCCAAGGAAATTATGCCATAGCTTGCTATCACTGTGACTTGGAACCTGCAACCTTGCAAGTTCCCGGATGTACACACTCCATAGAAGACTCTCTAATCAACTGAGCCATCACACCACACACCACACACACACACACACACACACACACACACACACACACACACACACACACACACACACACACACGCACACACACATACACACACACACACACACACACACACACACACACACACGCACACAGCAGTCTATGAGAATTAGGATCTCGGTGCAACCAAAGATGGAATTTACAGTACTCTCAAGTGTGTGTTTGTATCTAGAGGTTGTTATGGTATTTCTATTATGGCTTACCTGAAATCTGACTACAAAACAAAATTTATCAGAGCTCTGTGCTTAAACAGTGCAACACTATCCAGATAATTAATTAACACAAAAGAACGCATGAAGCAGTATTCACAAACACGATACTACTCAATGAAGAACCCATAAAGCATGGTATTGTCAACCAAGCCATGTTTCAAGTTTCCTTTGCACAGTTAAACCCCCCGTTTATTTGAAGTTTACAAACCGTGTCCAATTCCTCAGCTATCTTGATCCTGGACAACAGAACAGAGTGTGACAAATGTTTTGTTCAAAGCAAACATTAAAAACCATTCACCACCAATCATCCATTTGTAATATGTTTGTGAATGCAGATAAGACTATGTCGTCAATAAATGCAGCACAAATATTGCAAATTATGAAACAATAGCAATAAACATTATTCTAAAATAAATTCTACAGACTTACTTAATACAACCCCAAAATAGTAAATCTTTCTTTACCTTGTCATATTTAATATAGAGGACTGTCTCTGGGTATAATTAGTTTACTTTGGACAATTTAAAGACAGTTCTGTATCATTCAGTTTCCCCACTTGTTTGTACTACAGAGTAGAAATCATCAGAGATTGACAATGCTTTGATAGCGCTCTCTGCTTTTGATTGAAACAAAAAGTATATGAGAGCAACATAACTATCATGTATGGTTTAGTCTGTTGTTTAATACCAAAAAAGAGTTTCATTGTTTAATAGTTTGTACAACACAATGACGATCTAAATATCAGCACTGCATGCAGTGTATGGTTTAAAAGAGAAATTTGTAAAAAAAACACATCCTGTGAAAGTGAATGCTTATCATAGCGTCACCCAAAAATGACCACCTACAGCCTGTCCACACTTAAGTGCTGCACATCTGAATTATGCAGTTTACATAAATTTGTAAACATTGTTGGGGCGAATTGAGAACAGACACAAAAACAAGGATTGGTCAAAAAGGTTTTGAATAGAAGAAACTTGAGTTTAGATGAAGATAAACACAAACTGATTCGTACACCTCAATAATGCACAATGCAAACCACTTTGTGTTAGTTTAAATTGACGTGACCACTTTTTCTAGAGCGAACTTCTACTACAAGTACACATCAGAGGTAAGAGCAAGAATTGGGACGTACACTGCTGACAACGGGTCCACTAGACCTGCATATTAATATGTCAAATATTAACAATGCCAAAATTTCCCAGTCTACTGTATTTATAGTTGAAACAAAAGTATATTGTGCCATCTTGAACTATTTGCTATTTAAGCTGCCCTGAGGCCATTACATAGCCATGTATTACAGTAATTGTTGGTAAATGAAGTAATTGTTCAAGAAATCGTTGTGAATAGATTGGGTAATTTACACCAGTATGCTGGAAGACTGCTCTCTTGCTAGGTTAATTTTGGATCATACCCTCTTAGCGCGAATTAGGCTAGACCACTCTTGAAATGCTTCCTACAGGCCTGGGTCACGTGATTGCTCACACTGTACATACTCTAGCAGAGAAATTACCTGTGTAAATTTTGCTGCTTCAAATCAAGCTACAAGTATTTCATAGGGCACATCTCCACTAGAGCTTAAACATGTTTACAACCTGTTTAAGTCTAAACATGTTTAAGAATAATCGCGTCTCCACTAGCGTTAAACCTGTTTAACTGTAAACCTAAACAGCTTTTGCTAAACATGATTAGGAGGTAGTTTAACAAAAGCAGTTTAGGTTTAACGGTCACGTGATAGAAACGTGCGTTCTACGACGATGGATGTTAGTTCTTTCGCGCTGTTCTTTCTCTATCTTTGGAGACTGTTGGAAGAAGACAGAACTAGGCAATGTCAGAGAGTGCGTAGACTGATGCAGAGGGTCAGGAGAGAACGATTTCGGTGAAGACAGAGACTCGTGTCTCTGATAGTTTTTCAGACGACCAGAAGACGATCTCCGACTGTCTGGTGCACAAGAAACAAATTCGCACGATATAACAAAGTCCCAGATAATTCTTTTAATAGCCCAGAATAAATGGACAAGTGGAGACGCTGTCTACTAAACATGTTTAGAGTCTAAACGTGTTTAACGTTAAACATGTTTAAAGACCAACAAGTGGAGACACAGGTATAGTCACAGCCAGACGTGGACGCACGTTTGAACATTGAGGAGAACGTGTATGTATAGCTAAGGGTAGTGCTAATGTAAAATTCTTTGTAAAAGCGATGTGTTCTCACATTTATTTGCATTTTTGGCAGTAGTCTGTCGTCAAGCCATCTTTAGGAGCTCAAGCCTGTTTCACATTCTCTTATAATCCCATGGGAATGGCACACAGCAACCTGGAGAGCTGTACAGCTACTAGTAAATGCTCGGTTAGCATTGTGTTAGGCAAGTGATGGTGTTCTGTCTTACTTATTCACATAACAATGGTTCCGTCTTTAGGTAGCAATAATTTCTGTCAAACAAAATGTGGGAACTCAGAAACAGACTGTCAGTTGCTCTTCTTCTGGCTTTGTCTTTCATTCTTCGTTCACACTTGGATTGTTTACTGCGATAGTCACGTAACAATGGTCACATAGTCACGTGATAATGGTTGCTTAGCAATAATTTGTGTCAAGCTAACGCGCGGAAACTCAAAAAACAGACTTTTCTCTTCTTTAGCTTTTTGTTTTCATTCCGTTTGTCATGCATCAGTCTCCTTTGCTCTTTAGTCGCGTACGGGAGCAAAATCAAGAGTCATTTCACTTTTCCCACCGAGAAATTATAATTTTGTCGAGCTCTCGAAAGGGGACCCTTGATTCAACTTTTAGTGCATGTGTTAGGAAGACAAAATTGCATTCATCAGGCATCGTCGTTTGCCGATCCGACTCTTTGTTTTGTCGTAAATCCATATGATAAGTGCAGATGCACGTATATATATATATATTATATATATATATATATATATATATATATATATATATATATATATATTATATATATATAATATATAATATATATCTCAAGCTCAATTGACATGACAAGAGAGAGGCTCGCTTCGCTCGCCAAGTACACTTACATGTCTGCATTGTGACATTACAAACCATCATGTCTGTGATTGGCTCAAAATCAAGGGCATTTCCTGCCGGTCGTACCATCTCAACACAGTATAGTACACATAGAAAGGGTCTCGCCCCAATTAATTTAGCAGTGTGCTGCTCTGAATGGAAATTAACCCTAATTATTGTACCAAATTTGCTTGCAACACCTCACCAATTCACTGCACAACAACTGCTGTAAACCAAGTTTAAACAAAAGCAATCGAAGAGCCAAGGCCCAACAGTCCCCCATTGCTCAGGGACACTTTGTTTCTAGTTACAAGTATTCTCATTGAAATACCACAAGTTCACATACAAACCCATCTGGGAAGTTGAGTAACATACCAGGCTTGATGACACTTCAATATGGTGGCTTCTACATATGTCACTATTAGCTCTCAGAAGAGTCTGGCTTCTAGGCCTGTAAAAGGTTATTTAGGTGTTAAATGCAGCTAATTGCAACTACTGGCATAAAATTTACGCCGTACCAGTGCACCTGTGCTTGCTATAGCCAAAAATTCATCAATGTCTGTCTAATTTTTTTGCATAATCCTGCTAACAAAAAAGACAAACAAAACAGACAAACTAACCAAACCAAAAACATAACCTCCTTGGCAAAGGTAACAATCCCAAGATGCTGTCATTACACAGCATACCAATTAACTTGCCAATTCAGCAAGGTAGTCTCAATGTTACAAAGTATAGGTAGACCATAAAACTTTGGCAAGTGTCTTTCTCCTATTTGCTATATAAAACTTACACTACAGATAATTAATGCGACTGAAAACTTTAACCAAGTTGTGTGATCAAATGCACTGCAGTTTACTGACATGAATATACAATGTAGTGCACTTACAGTTGCTCGTCAGTGAGTAGTCACTCCTGTCTATTCCTGGAGATGGAAGAGTCCCATTGCTGCTGTAGTTGACACGTATTCCACCAAACGTTCCTCCCAAACGTCGTAGTATCAATGACACCTTTAAAAACACGCATAGTAAAAGTCTAGTAAAACTGCGTACAACAATAGTAGCTGTAACCTTGCCAATACTTTCAGCCACTCTTCTGTGGGATAATGCAAATTGAATGATTCCATGTGGATGATCACTTGCTGTAACAACGATAGTAGAGACAGTTGTGCTAGGACGACTGTCTAGCCGTGCTCCACCATGTATTGCCTCCAATTCAAACTTATATGTTTCTGTCAATTCAGGAGTCGCATCAGCCAAAACCTGCAAATATAATAATCATACAAGCTTATACAAACAGTTTACACACTAAAACATACCTATGTAAGCTGTATAGATGCATGCATGTATGTCTAATGTTTGTAAATGTTTAATACAGGTCAATAAATAGCTGCTTTTTGATTTCGGTTAATCACAAAGCTAGGCTAGGTCTTGCTAGTTCTAGAAATGCTAAAATTTTTAGTTGCGAAAATATACCAAGAGGTTTGCAGATGCATTTTTCTGTTGTGGTACAAACATCACAGTGCCACTTGTTGCAAGGAAAACATTTACAACATCAGGTGTAATGCGCCACTGAACTTGAACTCTACCAAACAATCCAGCTTCCCGAATCAATCTAAATGTAAAGACAACAGTATTACAACACAACAAATTTTTGATGATAAGTCACATACTGTACTGTCCCACTGCCTGTTGATCCTAGCCCAGATTCATGAAGTACCAAATACTGAGACTTGGGATCAATTGATACAATTCCATTAGCATCACCGTTCAGTCTGATAAAAATTGTTGCTCGTGCAGCATTTAGTGTTGCTCCTCCATCAGCAGATGTCAAAGTGACAGTATAGTGCTCATTATCTTCAGGCAAATCATCAACCACAGCTCGAATCTGAAAAACTTGTTGGGAGACATTCTGAGACACAAACCAGTTAGCACCATGAAAGCAATATGTAATGATTGACGCAACATACTGGTGCAAATGTAACAATCCCTGAGCTAGGACTGAGATCATCCCTACCAGCAGATTCTACTTGCCATTGCACATTTACTGTGCCAAACAGACCACGATCACGGCGTACCATCAGCGTTGCCAATCCTCTCGAGTCAGTTGAATTAAATGACTCATCAACAGTAACCTGGCAGACAAAAAGATTTACCAGGTAATTGACATAGCGTTATTGTAAGACTTACAATCTGACTGTTAGGATCAAACAGAATTATGCCATTTGCATCATCATTTTTGTCAATTGTAACTATAACTGATGCATCAGATCCAATTCGAGCACCACCACTAGGTTGACTCAACTCAACCTGAAATGTCTGTAACAAAGAATAAACTGTGCTGTGTGTTTCAGAGAAACAGAGATGATAAAAACCTCATCAATTTCAGGAAGATTATCATTGTTGATTGTAAAAGGTATTTGCTTGAATACCTACAAAGCCACAATATAGATTAAACACTGCTGGCATATGTACTGACCAGCCTGCCCTATTCATACCATGTAAGCATGGTCAAGAAATATGTACAAACGTTTGCTACTCACTATCAAAATCCTTAGTCATGCTTTCATGGATATAATTCAGTCAAACAATTTCTTGACAACATTTTGCATATGTCAAACTTACGTCGCCTTCCGACCATCTTAAAGTTCCAGATGAAGGACCAAAATCAACTCCATTGCCAAGTGCACTGAGTGGTGTGGCAAACCAAGAGCAGCCAATAACTCCAAATGTTCCCAATGTTCGTTCTATTGTCAACATGAAAGTAGAAGCATCTTCTGCCACATGCACTGTTCCATCTAATGCCTTATTGAACAAAAATCAACTATAGCACTGTTGACAAGTTGAACTTAGAACTAATTTGTTTTACCTTTGTGACCGTAAAAACAAGTATGCCCCTAAAGTTGTCGTTCTCTTGGATGACAACCATGGCTGAATCTGGCTTTGATATTTGTGGAGGTGGACCAGTGCTGTTTCCTTCATATGTGTAATTGCTCAACTGAACATTTGTTAGGTTCACATAAAAGTACTCTGCAATTTCGGGTGTGTTGTCCTAGATAAGAAACCCACAATAACCAATAAAAATGTTATTATTGAATTGCCGGCTAACAGGTTTAATGGTAATTTGCACATCTGCTGTAGTTTCATTGTCTCCAATCTCTACAACACCACTGGATGACACAAAATCAACACCTGGTGTGGCCTGCATTTTGAGAACAAGGTCAGTAGCTACAATAGTACTAAAGATATCAATTCACAATTACAATACATTAAACCAGCAGACTCCTTAATTAATCGTACGTGTAGTTGACTAGAAGTACTCCAACTGTGCCAAATTCGCGTACAATAGTCAAAGTGACAGCAGAATTTGCTCCTTCCATTTCTGATGCTTTAATTGACAAAGATGATGGTGACCAGCTGACTACACCGTGGGGTTCATCATTGGCTTCAATTGTGATGACACTGACTGATCGTGTAGATATCAATTTAGCTCCACGACTTGTGTCTGAACCTGCAGCCACACCCCCACGCACAATTCCTGTTAGTTTTATACTGGCCACCTCTTTTAATTCAGGTATGGCGTCTGCTAGCACTGTCACTGTAAAATTAGCCATTTTAGCTTCAGCTGCAAATGTGACCTACATACAAAATAACAAAATGTAAGTTACTGTAACATATAAATCACTTTCATCAATTAAGATATGGCTTATTATCTGTGATTACCATTCTCACTTACAATGCGTCTGCCTATCTAATATCAAACATATCTTTTCTGAACACAGCCTGCATGGTTTACATCCATAATTTAGATCTTGTCTAATGATGTTTACAACAAAAATCAGACAATGTGAGAATCTACTGTCTTATTTCTGCAGTTAAAACTAGAAGGAATATAATAAACAAACAAAAACAAACACTGACTTTCATCATTCCTATTTGATTGTTATGCATGGGCCAATGGTTTACTTGAAACATTTTCATAATGAAAAGATGTAGTATGACTCCTTTCCCTTGAGGAAATAATTAGGAAAATGAGTTCATGCAAACAAGTTTAGTTGTAGCTTTAGTTCAATGGATTCTTAATGTGATATCTTAGTAATGCCCTGGTAGACCACTAGAATATGCACTATAAACCTTACATTGTTCACTACATAGGTACCCCTCGATTATCCGGCCGTGTTCGCAAAGTGGAATGATGTCACAAGCCTGTTTCGTGCAAGCGCAGTGACAATGTGCAGTAATGGCGACAAAAGATATGAAGGCTTCTAGGATTAGTTTCAACAGTTTGGTGATTGTAGTTTGCATGTAGAGTGCACGTATTATGTCTTTGTGCAAATATTTTATCACTAACATATTGTACATGTTCTAGAGTTCGTACCATGTACATGCTGAGACTCAAATAGGGGACTGGAACTCTGAGGTACGGTTGAAACTCCAACGCTTCGCTTATCTGTTCATTTCACTTATCCTACCCCTATTCGTCCATGGCTTGCCCAAAGGGGGTCAGATAGTTGAGGGTCTACTGTACAATAAAAGTGGTGTTATGATAAATTGAAACCACTTTCTCAACCTGCCAATGCTTTAATTAATCCAGTTGTTGTGGCTGGTTTCTGCATGAAACTTTCAAGCCTACTGTTGTAAGGCATTAAAAGTGTCATCTCAGACCTGACACAGCAAGGTAACAAGAGTCTGGCTTTGTTTTTGTTTGGAAGAGCCATACACGAGAGTCTGGAAATAAGATTAGTCTATGCACAGTAAATTACTTACAGTTCCTTTCTGAGGAGACACATCTGTAGCACCAGTCCCACTAGTTTCCCAAGCAACTTCAACTTCTCCAAATGTTCCATTTTCTCTCACCAGATTCAATTGAATAGGTGTATCACTATCTGACTCAGGAATGACCTTTGAACCCTATAACAAACAAAAATAGCTGTTCCAATTTGCCAATAATATTTATACTCTCAACAACTCACGCCTGCAAATCCTATCAAGCCATGTGCATCATCATTGGTCAGGATAGTGACAACGAGTGAATCTTGACTACCTAGCTGTGCTCCTCCTTGTGCATTTGTAATGTTCACAAAAAACTTCTCATCAATTTCAGGTAATGTGTCATTAATAACGGTTAGTTCAAGATCTACAATGCTGACTCCCTCTTCAAATACAATGTCTGTCTCCCTTGACACATAATCACTGTTATTTCCTGTTTGAGTAAGTAGTAATACAGTTGATAATGACTCTGTCTCACTGAATTCTGCCGACAAAAGGTAGACTGTTGTTGAACCAGATGAAGAGACGAGAAGTGGATGAAAGTCATGACTATTTTTTGTTGTAAATGACAAGATGTCTTCAAACATGTCAGATGTAGTGCTCCACTGATAGATCTTTGACTGACCCTCAAAGCTAGACACAGCAAGATATGTATTGCCACTGAACATAAATGTTTTCATAGATTGTGCAGCTTGTGTTTCAATTTCCTGATGAAGAGTAAAGCGAGAAGTGCCATCATTCCATCGGTAAATTGGGGACTTAGCCTTTGTGTCACCAGTACTGTCCATTCCATTGCAAAATGCAAGGTAATTCATTGCAGATATAGCAAAGTAATGTACGTCATGAGCACCAGATGTTGGGATATTTTGCAATAGATTGAACATCTGCGTGGGTCCATCCCAAGAGAAAACCTGAGAGTTAACAACATGAGATTGATCAATGGTGCTGTATGAGTTGGCTATTGCTAAATACTGTGTTGATAAAATATCAAAAGTCACAAGTGATCTTGCTCCTTGAGTAGCAATAGATTGATGATCTGAAAACGTGATACCGACTGCCTGGAGCACAAGGGAGTCAATATTCCTGTTTCCTGTGTCATCTTGATAATTGGCA
This sequence comes from Corticium candelabrum, assembly GCF_963422355.1. Classification (NCBI taxonomy): domain Eukaryota; kingdom Metazoa; phylum Porifera; class Homoscleromorpha; order Homosclerophorida; family Plakinidae; genus Corticium; species Corticium candelabrum. Next base: position 294,851 of record NC_085102.1, on the reverse strand, counting down.
AATAGAAGATACGTCATGCCAGCAAATGACTGAAATGAAATCACATCAGTTGCACCTTTAGTTGGAATATCTTGTGTTGGCGTCACACGACCATCAGCAAATGAATAAATACGTGACATTGTTTCCCGAGCACCAACTTCTCCGGAGTTTGCAACAGCAACTAATGTGTTTGATCCTACTGTCAAGGATGTCCAAGATTGAGCTCCATTAGTATTTATTCCTTGAATTCTTTCCAAGCCCCCACCATTCCAACGGTACAAACCAGACCCAGTGACAGAATCAGAATTGTTATCTGTACCGCCACCAGTGCCAGTTCCTGGTTGCTGTCCATTTCCACCTTGTCCAGGAGAAGGAGTGGGACTTTGACCACCTTGGCCAGGAGATTGCGATGGAGCATTACCACTACCGCTCATATCCTGACCTCCTTGGTCTCCTCCTTGATTGCCACCTCCTTGGTTTCCACCATTTTGACCTCCTGGCTGATCTGTGTCCTCATTAGTCTTGTTAAATCCAGGCAGCTCACCAGTTCTGTTACTACTAGCCAGCAAAACGTACAAACCAACTCCACTAGTAAATGAATGCCATTGCTCTGCACCAACTGTAGCTATTTCTTGAGTCGTAGCTAAAAAGTTATTCTGTTTACCTAAAACAGACACCAGATAACAGATATCTTGCTGGTTATTGTCTCATTTGTCTTACGGCCAGCAGTAGCTGATCCATCTTGAGTTTTCAACTGACAAGTCACTCGACCAAAAGTTCCAGCAGATCGCTTCACATTCACCTTAATCTGCCTAACATCCTCCTCAACATTTAAGAAAGAAGCACTACGAGAACAGTCACTAAAAGCTTTGGCCCAATACCCTAAACATGCAACAAACCTTGTAGTGTTAAAGTTGACTTGAATTATTCCATTAGGATTATCGTTAGCTTCTATTGTCAATCTAGCTGTGATATCTTGTGACCCAAGCTTAGCTCCACCCGTGGGTTCAAACAAAGTAACAACATATGATTCATCTTGCTCAGGAATGTCATCTGCCAACACCTCTATTACAATATCCTACAAAAATGACAGACCATGAGACATTAAACTTGCATGCCAAGCTCTCCCCTGCTGTAGCTAAACTGAATGCGCCAATCACGTGATGAGGACTACCTTTAACGGAATTGCTCCAGCGCAAGGAGAACCTAGTCGCTTTTGAGAACGTCCCACCCGAATCCAGTGTCCTAGCATAAGGTTAGTTCAATTGCTTGATTAAAAGCTCTACTGTAGTGTAATTGCGTTTGTTACAGAAAGTGCAAAGTAGCTTTCTGCAGATAACACTTGCCATTAGATGTGAAGCCACTGCATCAGTTGTTGGATGAAGCTGGTGAATGGTAGGCCCAGCAATGAATGGGCTGGGCTTGGCCTGGTTATCCTACACTCTCCAGCAGCGATGCTTTTTACTGAACTAATCTGGAGGTTTGAAACCGATAATGACCTTCCATCTTGCTTCTACAGTAGTACTGGGGAAATGCTGTGAGAACTGTCAGCCCTATTTCCTTGTCGCTCAAGGCTTCATCAAATCAGTGGCATACATCTTGTTGAACTGCCCAGATGGGAACTGAGTCCGCATCAGTACCGTATGATGGTACTATCGACTTATTACCAAGGAGCCTTTCAGTGCAGTACACATTGCAATTCAGAAAGTAGAATTGACTTGTAGTTGTGTTGTGTACTACGCACAGCTTGTTTCAATGCACAGACTCTGAGTGCTACTTAACTAAGTTCAGTAAATGAATTCAGTTCCTCAACATGCTGCTGATTTGATAAGTGTACTGTTCGGCTCCGTGTTTGATAATCAAATTGTTACTCATTGCAGGTCCACTTTCAAACCAATAGGCTTCAATTAATCAAATTAACATTATCTAAACTAGGACAACAGATCGGGCTATTACCTCACTATGACGTTCTCAAAAGCTCAAAAGTGACCAGGCCCAGGCTCTTCTCGCACTTTGCACTGGAACAATGTCAGCAACGGCTCCTTGCATGATTCACGTATGTTCAGTTCAGCAGGAGAGCCTAGCTTGAGAGGCTGGCCATGCAAGATCAAGTAGTCATGTAAATTTACGCTATTCAGCTGAGCATACTGCTTAATATCAGACAAGTTTTTAGGTTAAATTATATTACAAAAACCAACTTCATAAAGAAAGCTGCAGCTTAGCAGCTACACATTTTATGTATGCTAACTCACATTTACATCCCCCATGGCTATAATGCTATAAATGATCTTGCAGATGTGCAACCAAATCAGAAAATGATCTTCTACATCAGTGCAATTGGCCACTGTAATGATACTTTTGACCTACTCATCAGTTGAAATAGTGTTCATGCATGATTTCATCTAAATTGTCCAAAACAAGCAACACAGTACTAATGTTCAAAATCCCAAATTTTCTAAATACCTCTTTGTAGCCTCTACCTATTATTACCTATTACTAATCACTATACAATATATTAGTCTTGTGGCTAATGTATACTGTAAATACTGTAGAAAGATTAACTCCTAGAATCAGTCTAGAATAAGTTGTCTATCTTAATTAAACACACTGAGCTGACACACCTGTTGACTTTCTTGGTCTGCAAAAACAATTGCGCCAGATGTTAATCGGAGATCCTTTTCAGCATCACCTGTAATAGCCCATTGCACAATTACCTCATCAAACAGTCCCTTTTGACGAATAACAGTCAGTCGAACAGCTAAAATACACAGTAATAAGAATTATTGTGCTGTAAATGTGATAAAATACTAGTACACACAGTTCGACTGTGACAAGCTTGCTGGTTCTGTTGTTGATGTTACTGTAGAAGAACTCAAAAAACTGATTAATCCATGTGGATCATCATTTTCTGATATCGTAACTGTTACTTCATCTGGTTTACCAACTGAAGCTCCTCCAGTTGGGTTAGTCATCTTTAGTAGAAATTTTTCTGCTATTTCTGGATCGTTGTCGTTCACAATCATAACTTGAACTGTTTTGTTCGTTTCACCAGTAGCAAAAGAGACAGTCTTTGGGTTAAAATCAAAGTCACTTCCTCTTCCTCTAGCACCATCCTCCAATACATAAACAAACACAGTCACGTCTCCAAAACTTCCTTTTGTTCGCAAAATTTCAACATTTGCCACTCCATCTGATTCAGACACGGTAATGCTAACATGCCATCAACAAACAAAACAATCATGTGGTCTTCTATTGCAAAGGTTACAACTACTTACTCATTAGAAGCAAATACCAGCTCTCCACGTGTTCCATCGTTAGAAGAAATAATAACTTCTGCAAGAGAATGCCTTCCCAGTTTGGGTGCAATTGTAGTGTTAAAATCTCCAATCAGTTTTACAGATGTCAAGTTTACTAAGAATGCTTCATCAAGCTCAGCCAGTGAATCCTAAAAGCATACAAGTAAATCTGTACACTGAGTTGGTCAGACTGTAGTAGACACTGTCTTTCTTGTTACAACTTTATTTCTCCATTACTTATAAACCTTTTCAAAAACAGTATATACATAGAAAGCCTCGAGAATATACATGTGGTAAATATGCTTCAAAATTAGATCGTTAAAATGTTAACTGCTTATTTTGATCAATTTTATGTATTTGATGTTTCCTTTACAAATTGTAGATAGAAACCGTGCTATCTTACAATGCACTGAACTCAAATCATGTACGGGTTTTAATGGATGAACAGTCCAACCCTTGAAAGCGTCTGCACCTCCAGGACACCACAATTCAACATCAAGGTCCCAAACATTTGTCAATATGAACTCTCAAACAATACTACGCTGCTCTCCCTATGGTAACTTTTATCTGTTCATCGTCAACTAAAGTGATGGTACAATTATTTTTAAGAAACTTGGCAAATGGCCCTGTAAGTTCGCGAGAAGGGGTGCCTACCTGATCTAAAAAGAATGAAATGGTAGGTCGCAGAAAAGAGGGAGTGTTGACTGTTTACCAAAAACAGCTTTCAGAAAATATGAAAAATAGTTGTATCGGAGGTGAGGCCTGCCCAGTGATTGTATCTGAAAACGAACGGTGCATATATCGTTTGTATTAGGACACAGAATAGCCACGGTAAAACTGAATGTGATAACGTAGCACAATCAATAATGAATAATGTCATACCATTTCATTATTCATTCAATGTGGCCTATCCTGTCAACCAATTGCATCATAAACTGGAGTCTATTTAAGATTTAACTACTAAATGGTATATTGCATACTGTGCCTTTCACCAAGTCTGACAACTTCTAGTACCTCGCGTATGTTGACTCTAATGACAGCAGACTTCTCCTTATCACCCATTTGAACAGTACCTGGAGTCGAAAAATAATCTTGGCCTGCAGATGCAAGAGCTAACTTGTCTTTTTGTATAGGCGAAATACTACCATTCACAGCAGTGTACTTCACTTGTACAATTCCTGCATAATTAACAGACAAATCACCATGTAATGTAACATACAAGATTGAAACACATACCAATACTTCCAAACAGTCGCACCAGTGTGAGAGACACTTGTTTGTTACCTTCAGTTGTACTAATTTTCAATGAACTGCTATCAAACTCCACTTGACCATGTGGCTCATTGCTTGCTTTGATAGTTAGACTTGCTGTTGACTCAGGTAACAGAATTCGAGCAGCACCAGACAAAGGTACCCCTACCGTAACGACATCGTAGAGTCTAAGTGTGAATAGTTCTGCAGTTTCAGGAGACGAGTCTGTTGCAACTGTTACGTTCAATAGAGTATAAGTCTGATTATTCGAAAGCAACAGTGAGCCACTACTTGACTGAAACTCATTGGAAGGAAGGTCTCCTTCTATTCGCCAGTATACAGTAACCTGTCCAACTGCACTCAATCGTCTTTCTACAGTCATGCTAAAAGATTCCCCTTCAGACACAATAGCAGATCGAGAAGAAGATGAAAACCCAATCACACCAGCTACATCATCATTGGCTGAGATTGTGACTTCAACTCGATCACTCGTAGTTGACACTGCAGCTCCACCAGAGGGATTTCGAAGAGCAACGTAAAATTTCTCATTTATTTCTGGCATGGTATCATCAAGAATGGAAACTAAAAGAGATGATCTGGAGTCGCCATCATTGAACTTCAGTGTGGCACCTGCAGCTGTGAAATCACTGCCAGACACTGCACTTCCAGATATACCATACCAGTCAATACTAACAGACCCTATAGTTCCCCCAGTACGCTCTACAGTTAGAGGGAGAGCAAGATTTGTGATTTCATTGACTATGACATTTCTCTGACCACTTGAAGAAATAATTCTGAACACACCATAGGCCTCATCATTGCGTGAAATAGTTACAGCAACAGTTATGCTGGCTCCAAGAGATGGTTCATTTGCAGGATTGGCAGCTGAACCCAAGCTCAATTGCACAGAATTAAGTGTCACAAGAAACATCTCATCTAGCTCAGGAACGTTGTCTGGATTAATAGTAATGTTAATGAATCCCCAACGAGATCCATCTGCAATTGTAGTATGCAAATTAATTGCTTGAACATAGTCCATTCCAGGTGCTGCTTGCATCCGCACATATGGACGTACCTACAGCGTAAAGTGTACTATCAGACTACTAGCTCACACCAAATTTTGAACGCTTCTACCTTTACTTCATCTTTCTCATAGTAATCAGTATCATTGTGAGGAGTAAATAACACACCTATTTTTTTATCAGTCCTCTTCTGAGTGTAAAGAGAGCATAAATATGAGGTTGTATGGAGACTGAAAGACTTGCAAGCATCATCATTGAGACATGACTTAGCACATGTAGACAGTGAAGAGTTCAACATTTTGAAAGGTTGAGACAAAAAACCGGACAATGGAGATGAAAAGAAACTGATAACATTGAGACCTTGCTTTGCTGCTTCAGCTGCAATATCTACATCGTCAGTACTGTAGAATACTTGTAATTCACCCACAGTGCCAAAACTGTACAAAGAACAAGTACGTCTGAACTTGATACATGTGTCACACATCCACACCCCACCTACCCCACCTACCCCACCTCACCACACCAACCAACCACCAAACTCTGCCCCGACAACCCAACCCACACCAACTCCCATCCCCCACCAACTTACACTCCTATTAACCCCCTAACCTCCCACCAATCCTCACCTTCACTATCACCCTACCGAACCTCACCTTCACTATCACCCCACCAATCCTCACCTTCACTATCACCCCAACCAACCCCACCAATAAAACGGTAACCCTCACAAACCCCTAACACCCACCGATCCCCAACCCCTGCCGGTCCCTACCCCCGCCGGTCCCTGCCCCCCGCCGGTCCCTGCCCCCGCCGGTCCCCACCCTCCTCCCCCACCGGCCTCCCCCCGCCGGTCTCACTCCACCGATCTCACCTCCACCGATCCTCACCTCACAAACCAAAAACGCGGTAGGATAATCGAGGGTCAGATAAGCAAGAATCTAGAGTATCCAAGCACTGACTTTGGCGCAGTCTTGGGACTGGATCTCAGCCCACACGACCCGTGCTGCATGATGTTCTGCTTAGCCAGCAATCTTGTCCACCCCAGTCAATGACCAGGTAATCATTTATACTCCTGAGTCAAGAAAGGAAACTGCATGTGAGTTCCTTGACTAAGGGAATTATGCCTGTGCCCATCCTGTACTTGAACTCATGACACAAAGGTCCCGGATGTTTTCATTCTCCAAATGCGCTCTCTAAGCAATTGAGCTACAGGCGCCACACATGCACACACACACACAGGCATGTAAACCCCACACACCCACACCCACAAATAAGAAACAAACAAATGTTGAGCTCTTCATGTTGTTCAACATCAAAAGTAAAGTCAGTTGCGACGATAGCTCCCCTGCCTATAGAGACAGCCTCCACGCACTAAACATTCCAACTGGAGCTTGGTCAGAGTCATCCAGGGGCACTGACTATGGCGCAGCTGTGAAACTGGACACAAAGGCCAACAAGTACCTGTCTGCTGCAGGATGTTACTGCCAAGCCAGCAGTCCTGTCCACCCCCAGTCAATGACCTAAGTACTCATTTATACTTCTGAGTCGAGAGAGGCAATTGTGTGCGAGTTTCTTGCCCAAAGGAATTATGCCTGCACACACACACACACACACACACACACACACACACACACACACACACACACGTGCATACGGATGTACCTTCGATACAAGGTCAAGTAAGCAATTGTAGTGTTCATTGGTCCCTCAGCTATGCTGTACATAGTGACATTAAAGCTGACTTCACCGTGTGGAGCATCATTGGCCAGAATTGTAATGACAGAGTGACTATGAGATCCAATA